>NC_139034.1:56377176-56644670 GCF_964662115.1 Mustela nivalis | reverse complement strand
CCTGCATCCTCAGGGAGCAGGAAAATATTATACAACCTTTCTGGCCCCCAGTCATCCCTGGGGCAAATCAAACTTGGGTAAATTAATTGAGCTGTATGTCCCTTCAATCATTCATTGAATATTCACTTACTGTCTACGATGTTCCCAATGGAATGTTGGGTATTAAATTATTCCACATGGGTTCCCTGATGATGACAACAAAATTTCATGAGTGGCTACTACGTACCAAGAACTGTACAAGAACCTTACCCGTGCTATCTCATTCAACCGCACAGCAATCCTGGGAGATCACTACGCTCATTATCCCATTTAATAAATGAGGACACGAAGGCACACAGGCATTGTGGAGTTTGGCCACATGGCTAGTAAGGGATGGCAGGAATTGGAACCAGGCTGACGAACTGCTGCGCCTGTAGTTTTAACTTCTGAGCAAAAATGGCATCTGTTCTCCCTGGAAGGAAGTATCTATATCAACATTTTTATATGAGGAGAGCTAAAATTTGTTGAGCTTCATCTGTGCACAGGACCTATGTTTTATATTTTGGGTAAGGGATTTCATTTAATAGAGCCACACAATGAAGCAGTACGGAGCAGGAATTAAGAGCCTTAGGCCAGTTCGTTAAAGTCCTGGGTTCAAATTCCAGCTCCACCACTTTCTAGCTATGTCCTTGAGCAACTGATTTCACTTCTGTGTGCCTCAGTGTCCCCAGCTGTAACAGAAAAAGGGAAAACCTTATAGGATAAGTATTACTAAATGAGTTAATATATGAACAAAACACTTAGACCACGGCTGGCAAGTTATAAGCTGTATATATGTCTTTTTTTTTTTTTTAATTTAAGTAAAATCTAGTTTAAATAACCAACTGAAGTCACTTTTCAAAAAATCACGGGAGAAAATGCATTGGAGGAAAGCAAAATATATAACTCCTCTGCCCAATACCTCACCACGGGATGTTACATAGCCGATATCCTCACCTTCCAGTTCATCTGGGTAAGGCGTCTCTGAGCCTCAGGGTGCTTTTGGAGAACAGAGCATCACCTTCTCCAGAACTTCCAGCCACTTAGGCCCAGACTGTCTCAGGATCCAAAACTACTGCTTAGTCTTCTGGGGTTGGGGCAAGGTGGAGGAACTCTGGGCTGGGGCTTACCCATCCATTCTATCGTATCTATCTGAAAACAGGGCTTTGGTTTAGGTCTTCATGGCTCCATAGGACATTGAGGAAGGGAAAGGTGGCTATGAGCCTAAGTTTTAAATGAAAAATATTATAATTGTCACAGATCAAAATGAGCATGGACCAACAAAAGAAACTGTTACCAATCTCAAAGCATTACAGTTTCATGTACGTATCCAAAGAAAAAATTTTTTAAACAAATGATCGTTAAGATCGTATTTCTAAGTTGCTTGTGTTTGTTCTTTTTTGGGAAGAGTCTGGTGGTTACTATAGATTGCACATCTAAAGGATACAGTTTCAACTAGTGTGTATAAAAACCTCACGGTTTTAAAGTACTCCATTAATCATTAGCCATGGCAACAATCTTTGCTCATCATTATTCTGATTACAGAACTCCAGATGACCTATACAAAGTTAAGAGGTCTTACGAGTCAAAATCCTTGGTCTGGCCAGTGTTAGCACCATTCAGAGCTAAAAGTTCCAAGGCTGTTACTTGACCCTTGCTGCCTCTTCCCACTCTTCTATCCAACAGCCCAAACTTCTCTTGCCCTAAACTAAGCCTGTCAACTTACAATGTATAATAACCTGCCAATGAAGTTGAAACAACCCTCCAAGTTGTTGTTGATCAAATCGGAAATGACTGACTGACTGATGTGTTGACTGATGAACTAATTTGCTGTATATGCCAGCCTCACTCTGCCCTTGGTCTCATTTGTTGTTTTTGAGGCCTCAGTGGTTTCTAAAGTTTATTGCTATGAATTCTGAGATGATTTAAGAGCATTCGGCAATGAAAGAGAAGGACCTCAATAAGGAATTTCTTACTATACTATTGGTAGAACAGGAAGAAATATTTATTTTGTTATAGTTTGTGACAAAATGTATATTTTATAACAATTTAAGGTGGTTTATAAAAAAACTTAATTTAACTTAATATACTCTATAATGAGATATATGTTATTTTCTCAACATAACTAGAAGTATTGGCATACGTATAGACTCTGTTGGGAAACTTGACTCTATCTTTCCTGACTTCCTCTGGAATAGTAAAGATAACCACAACAGAGTAGACATGTCCCAAGTGGGGAGCATCCTGTTTATCTTCATTACTAGTACCCAATTGAAGAGACACGTAATGCATACTTTTTATGATGGTGAAGTGTTTACATCAAATCACCATGTAAAATTAGTGCCAACTTTGTACTTCAGTAGTAAAAGGTCCAATCTTTGGTACATTTGGAATAGTTAAAAAAAAATTCTCTTAGAGGATATTTTTCTACATAAAAACTGATTGTGAAGTCAAATATTATTTAAAAACAGAGGGGTACCTGGGTGGCTTGGTGGGTTAAGCCTCTGCCTTCGGCTCAGGTCATGATCTCAGGGTCCTGGGATCGAGCCCCACATCGGGCTCTCTGCTCGGCAGGGAGCCTGCTTCCCCCTCTGTCTCTGCCTGCCTCTCTGCCTACTTGTGATACGTCTCTCTCTCTCTCTCTCTCTCTCTCTCTCTCTCTCTCTCTGTTAAATAAATAAATAATATAAAAACAGAAACAATAAATTTTTTTTTATTTCTGGTTGGGCCTACTGGTCAACAGAATTCTACTGGTTGTTGTACTACTGAGTACTGTCTCTTGGCTCCAGGAGAGTGTTGCAGTGTTCTGTGAATGCAACCCTTAGCTTACTGTGCATTGCACTAAGCTTGCATGCATAATTACAAAGTCTCCAGTAATTACGGTTTATCGCTGCATACTTTTGAACATTTATAATGGAGAAAATATTTGCTGGAGGAAATTCTCATCAAAACATTATTTGCAAGAATGTTGCTTACACAGTTCTTTCTCAATGCATATTGCTGGGCTCCATAAATAACAGCGTTAAATATTGCAGCATCCTTGGGAGGAAGTCAAGTGGGAATATTATAGTCTCTCTTTTTTTTTAATAGTTTGAGAAAACTAAATCCTCTCCTGGTTTACCATATTGAGTTAGCCACACCCATTTCTGGGCTTTCATGGAAGTTTGTCAACCCTACAAGTCTGTGAACTCTAAGCTAACAGAGATTCTATTTTAATTACCTTTTGAAATAACGTTTATTAAAAATTTTCTTGGCAGAAAGATTAGAAAGTAAAACATAAGGAAAAAAACATCTGTCAGCAATACTGCTAAAAATGTTTTGATGTTTAAAAGCTTCTTTATGTTTATATTTAGTGATTTCCAGACATCATTGTACATGAGTCACCTAGGGATCATGTTCCATGTAGATTATAATTTGGCAGTTCTAAGGATCTGAGATTCTGGATTTCTGTCAAGCTCCCAGGTGATGCTGAGGCCAGTGGCCCATGGATCACACCTTGAATAGCATGTCCTATCTTTATATCTGCTGCTATCACTTCATTAGAATGCAGAGTAAATGCTCTTAAAAATCTTGGACAGGTTTCCCAAATATATTATTAGTAGAATTTTTTTCTTTATTTAAACTTATCCTGAAATGGGGAATTGGTGCATAGTTTGGTGGTCATGATAGTATTCGCACAACTAGAAAAAATTGCGTTGTGATTTGGGAAAGAGCACAGAAGTTTCGTCTGAGTGATTGGTCAAAGGCCATTGTAAGGAGGACCATGGTTTGTGAAGATGGCAGAATTTAGAAAAGAAATGCCCTTGGTAATCTCAGCAAAGTGGCAGAGATGTGAGGGCCACATTAAATGGAGAGTCATGGAGAGTAGGGTCTAGATGGATGCAAATCTACGACTAGTCTTATGCTTTGTCTTTGGGTGAATGGAAGAAATGTACTGCTTCAGCCCATTTCACCACTTTGCCTGCTATATATGTCTGTGATGTATCTGAACACAATGGAAGAATTATTGTATCCGTAGGAATTATATAGATATTTTAGGTATGAGTGTAAGACTTGGGAATGGGAAAAAGATAAAGGCTTGCCAGAAGACTGGGCTTTTTTGCTAGTGTGCTCCTTTAATGAAATATTATCTCCTTGAGCAAATTACTCAAGGCATTTGATATTCCAGCTATCATACTGGGTCCGCTCAATATTTATCGAAGGGTCATGGTGCTTGAAAAGGATTTGGTAATACCTGCTTGTCTTCTACTTTATGTACAGATTCTTTGATTTAAAACAGTTCATTTTATCACTGAGGAAAATGATGTTAGTATAGGTTGTCACCCAGACGCAGAGATAATTATTATTGAAACACTAAATTTTGACATAGAAGTTTTTTTTATAAGATCATTCTTGAACTAATATGCTTTATCTTTAGATGAATGAAAGAAATGCATTGTTTTAGCCCATTTCACCACTTAACCTGGTATATACGTCTGTGATATGTTTGAACAAAATGGAAGAACTATTATATCAGTTGAAATTGTATAGATATTTTAGGTATGAGTATAAGACCTAAAAATAAATGAAGTCACTCTTCTATTTAACAAGATTTATTGTGTAACTACTATGTACCTGATAAGGTATTGGGAAAATAAGAAATGGAAATATATGGTCTGTGTCTCTACAGTGTAGCAGGAGAAAGTATCAGAAATAAATGAAAGAAACAATGTAATAGCTGTGATGATACTGTGGGCTGACAAAAAGGGGAGTGATCACTTCTTGGGAGGAATCAAGGTGATGCCAACATGGTGTGACAGCTGAGAAGTGAAATGTGAATGACTATTAGATTCAGGTGTATGTTACAGGCATTATGCTAAGAATCACAGCAAATGGCATATGATGTAACAGTTTCACATTTATCCAACAAATGTTCGTAGAGTACTTTATCCCACGTAACATAATGAGTTATCATCTTTATTTTCAAAATCTATAGTCTAGGTTAAGAGATGAGATACATATACAGATGAGTGTACGTATGTGTGTGCGCATGTGTGTATGTTAACAGACGAGTCTCAATGCTGAATGAAGATCGTGTAAATAAATGGCAAAAGAGGGAGAGCACTATGAACTCAGCTGACCCAGGAGGACTACAAAGTGATGGTGGAACTGGAGGAGCACCTGGGTCAGTGGGAAGATGGCTATTTTAGTTGGAGGGAATGACAAGGCAAAGACACGGGCACAGGATTATACCACCAAGGATATTTCAAGTGCAAGAAACAGAAAACTTAAGACAGATTGGCCTAAATAATAAAGGAAATGTATTATTCAGAGAACCAAAAAGTGTCGGGGTAGGGTAGGCTTTGAGGCACTTGATTCAAAAGTCATTTGGCTCATGTCCTCGTGATTCTCTCAGCTCTACCCTCATGTCTATCCTACGTCATTCTGGGCTGGGTTTTCTCAGAGGACCAGAAATGGCTGGAGTATATCAGGAGGCAAAGAGTCAAGGTCACGACATGCCAGGTGGAATTCCTGAGATTTGTTCTAAGTGGACTGGCTCGGGCCATTTGCTGCTCCTGAACCATCAGAGGGATGGGGTTGCAGACTAGATTAGCAGTGGTGGAGTCAGCTTCCCAGGAAACATGAGAATTTTCCAAGCAGAAATCAGGCAACTGTTAGGAGGTGGATATCAGGAGTCGAGGAGGGGCAACTACAGCTTAGTTCAGAAGATCAGAAGACATTTTCCTGCCCTCAGGACACATTGTCTAGCTTCTTTGTGCCACCATTGCCAAGTGCCATGTTCAGATAGATTGTGAACACTCAACCTGATCGTTGATAATGTGTCAGCTTCCTCTGGTAGAGTATGAACTTTTTGAGGGCAAGGACTTTATGTCTTACTCATCTTTTATCTCCAACGCCAAGGACTGGGCACATAGTAGACACTCAATAAACTGGCGCTATTCAATAAATCATTATACAAAAGAACTTTAATATGACAATGATGGGCTCAAAAAGAAAGAAACTGAAGTTAACAGTTCATTATCCACGAGGCTTGAGTTGAAAACAGTTTGGTCAAAGGTGGCATTTTCCATAGTGTGTTCCAAGAAATACTAGTCTCACCTAATGTTTCTGGAAAAACAGTCGTCAGAACAGTTTAGGAATAAGTGCCTTCCGTGTGCCCCACACATGTTTTTAAGGAGGCTTGTCATGTGTGTAGGTATTACACACAGATCACTTTATGTGAAAAACAAAAACAAAAACAAAAAACCCGTGATGAATGGATGTAACCAAGCAGTTCTCAAGCTTCTCTGGCAACCGCCCAATTCCTCATGCTTCTCCACACGGTGTTGGTTCATCTCGGAGTTCATCTTGGAGGAAGCACTATCTTGGTTTCTATAAGGAAAGGTAGCACTTGTTGCAGTATAAGAATGCCAAGAACACTTCTCTTCCTGTGTGTTCCTAACGGCAAACACGAGATTGCCCTTCCTTCTCATGGGCACGCCCATACCAGATAGAGGAGATTCTGGGTTCCTTCAATGGTGGGTAAAGACAGGGAGGCACTCCTGATTCCAGGCCTCCTGCCCTCTCCCCCCACCCCACCCCTGGTGAAATGTAACAGAAAGACGTTCCTTCCCCTCATCCCCACAATGTCACAGAAAGTAAAGTGAATCCTGGCACCTCGCCGGGATTTTGTAGCGCAGGGCAGACCGTCGTCTCTGTTCTGCGGTGCTGGCTGAGCTCTCGAGCTGATTTCAGCCTGACGTAACAGTGCGGCGATCCGCTGGGCCTCCGAGTCTCTGCACACCGTGCGGAGAGAAAAGAGGCATCCAGGGACAAAAACGACTCTGGCTTGATGTGGGTAGCTCCAAAAGCAATCCCGGTAAAGAATGCCTCTGCAAACTAATCACTAATTCAAGAAAGTGGAGTTTTCAGTTTGTGTATGTGCTCATTTCTAAGGCAAATGAATTGAGATCATGATTTCTATTGTGCACAATTTTCAAACATAAAAGCAGGAAGAGCAGGGTAAAAAAGATCTTTGTATCCATCGGTCAGCTCGAACAGTTACGGCGTTTGTCCGTTTGTTTTCATTTATACCCTCCCACCCTCGTTTGTTTTCTAAACTATTTTAAACCAACTCTAGACATTATGCCATTTCCACTGTAAACCTGTTGCTATCCATCTCGGACCATGCCACATATATACCCTGCCATTACCGGTTCTCATAGAAGTAGCGGTAATTCCTGAATATCATCCCACACCTAGTTCGTGTTCATGGTTCCCAGGTTATCTCAAAGATTCGTCTACGCAGTTTAGGCCCTCAGATCAAATCAAGATCTAGACATGTATTTGCTTGTTATTTCTTATGTCTCGTTCCCCATTGTTACCTCCTTTTTTTTTTTTTTGTCTTTGCTATTATTGTCTACTTTATCTCTTTTTCTTTTATGCTAGATGCATTTTTTTAAGAATTTATTTATTTATTTGACAGAGAGAGATCACAAGTAGGCAGAGAGGCAGGCAGAGAGAGAGAGAGAGAGAGAGGAGGAAGCAGGCTCCCTGCTGAGCAGAAAGCCCGATGCGGGACTCGATCCCAGGACCCTGGGATCATGACCCGAGCCGAAGGCAGTGGCTCAACCCACTGAGCCACCCAGGCGCCCCTGCTAGATGCATTTTTAATTTTTTAAGGATTTACTGTAATATAATCAAAGGACATAAAATATCAAATAGGTAGACCATCTTTTAAAATGTGGGCAGAGTACATACAAAATTAAATGGACTTTATATTTTATCCTTTCTATTATATCATTTATTTATCCTCAGCTATTTCTTTGTAGGAGAGAAAAAACAAACAAACAATAAGCTCAGGAAGCATAGTTCCTGAAAAATCGTTACATTTTATAATTTTTTATATAATTTATAATTAATCTTGCCTATAATTGAGACAGGACAGTGACCCAAATCTACTGATTCCTGGGTGTCACAAAGCTTATCCTCGATGAAATAAGTCAAAACCTTAAGTGTTCTTCTCAAATTGTCTATATCCATCTAGATTTCTTAATTTATTTTAAATTATTAGAGTTAAATAACTCATGTATATGTCATCTTTCCTATGTCATGATTGAGAAGAAATATTTTTAAAAAATGACAATTTTCAGAAACAGGATCCAGTCTTTTTAAGAACTTGCTAGTTAGCCATCCCTGTATTCAGAAAAGCTACATGCTAAATGGGTCACTTCATTGGCAAAGGCAGTAATTTCTGAGCCTTTATTTAGAAGAGATGAGAAAAGAAAGATAGATGGTGAAGAGAATTAGTAACACAATCTTTCAATTCAAGGTATTTCAATTGATTAACTGTCAGACCAAGCATTTCCCTAAATTCTGCAAACCAACTCAATCTGTCTTTTGACATCTTCTTTGCAATTTGTTAAGGCTTTTGGTCCAATCAAGAACACCAAACCCTGACTATTAGTTTAGGTCTGATTTGTTAGTTGGAATTATTTTCCATAGGGACATCTATCCATTGCATGATAGCACCACAACCCAGTTAATCAAAAGTCTTGCAACAGTCAAAGAATGTGCCAAAATGTCTTTATATAAGCACACGCAGATTTGTAAAGTTATCTTCATTGTTTTCTTCCCAATTTGTTACAACTGTGATAGTCCTTCATGTTCTGAACTTTAACAGAAGAGCTCCTCTGTAAGCCATTCCTTTCTAACATGGATAAGAAATTTTCTCCTTTTACGTACAAGTTAATTATGCAATCTTTCATCATTACCAGATGCTGATTTGGGGAACTGTTTGGAAAAGAAATGTTGTATACCTGCCGTCTTGTTTCCCAGGACTTATTAAAGTAATTATGAGTTTAAAACTCCATACACTCAGTGAAACAAATGAAAGGGATAAAGCTGTCTGTTTTCTAGCTACTCTGCATTGTTGATCTTGATTAAGCAACCTCTGCTTCGTAAACCACTGAGAAATTAGAATTTCACTGGCTGGCAGAAGAACCATAGCATCCATGTGTCTTTAAATGGAGGTCAGGGAGAAGTTAAATTACTGACTAAATGGGTAAAAATCTTTCCCCTGACATATAGCCTAATTTTTCAGTACATCTCCAGGCAAGATTGCGTGGTTACATTCATTTAAATCATTTTATTTTTACATTTTGCTTCATACTGAAAGGAGGATGGGGAAGATGTGACAGTGTTTCTCAAAAGGAGGAGTCCGAGATTAGTAAGAGCACCTGCCTGGATGCAGTGTTGTTAGCAGAGAAGCAGCCATCTTTCCTGCAGGACAGCGGCAACCAGTCTTGCTGAACATACACATGAGTCACCTCATGGTTTTATTCCTTTCTGCTAATAGGCATATCTCTCAACCTCTATGGCTATACTATCTTCTGTCCAAATGGGCTCTTAATACATGCATGCGGCTTCTCTGTCTCTCTTTTTCATGATCAAAGGCTTGTGGGTCATGGAATCTTAAATCATGAGAGAGACCTAACTGACAGGTCCAGGCTGGCTGCCTGACTCCGGGCTGTGCTCCACAGAAGGAAGGCTCAAAGGACTAGAGGAGTTTATGGCACATGGGATACAGTAGTCACTCAACAAATACTTACTGACCAATAACTGGCTACATACAGTATCCATAATCTCCTTGTTTAAGGATAAGGATATTTTTAAAAGGGAAAAAGAAACTAGACAAATAAAGAGTAACAGATTGTAAAATGTTAGTAAAACTGGGGTTGGGGCAAAAAAGGGTTGCCATTACTTCCACTGGCTTACTTGTGAAACAAGGTGTTGCAAGAAGACTCTGGGACTGGAGATGGTCAAATGGAAGAACTCCCTCTGACCACGGGAATGTCCTGGAGCTGAGTTTCAGCCCATAGACTGGAGTAGATAGAGGAATAGAAAAAAACACATCTTCAAGAACAAAGAGATGAACCAGCCTCTATCCATAAATGAAAGCAACACTTTCAGAGGGAGATTATCTTTCTTCTGTGACTTCCTCATTCGATTTCTTGAAATTTAATGCCCAGTTGAATTCCCTGTTCTTGTGAGTACCACAGAGAAGCACAAGAAAAGCCCCTGGTTTTCCTTAGACAGAGATAGTCAAAGCAATCAAGGTGTAAAAATCACCTTTTGGATATGCCAGGGCAGACACTGCTAATAGTTACCTACTTGTATTTGTTCAACACTTTTTTCTTTTGTAGAACACTGATTTTTTTGTTTGTTTGTTTGTTGCCTTGCAATGCATGTAATAAAAAAAACTATTTTCCAGGCTCTTTGCACCAGAGGACAACATGGTGCCCACCAGCCCACTGGGTAGAGCTTTTGAGAATACCATGTGAGGGGGCAGATTCGGCCAGCACACATCCTTTGCCCTGTGGTCCTCTCCTTTTGCCTTCATGGAGTATGTACCCAACCCTGGTTGACAGCCATGAGGTGAAAAGCATACTCTGTTGGTCCATTCAGGCTGCTCTGCCCAAATACCACAGATGAAGGGCTTACAAATAGCAGAGATTCATTGCTCACGGTTCTGGAGGCTGGAAATCCCAGATCAGGGTTCCAGCATGCCTGGGTTCTGCAGAGAGGCCCCTTCCAGGCTGTGGATGGCCAACTTTTTGTACCTTCACTTGGTGGAAGAGAGGGAACTCCCGGGGGTCTCCTTTATAAGGGCACTAACCCCATTCACGAATGTTCTGCCCTTGTGACCTCATTACCTCCCAAAGGGCCCTAGTTCCTTATAGCACACTTTGGGCATTAAATTTCAACAAATTAATTTTGGGGACACACAAACATTCAGCCTATAGCGCACTCTAAGAAAAATGACAGAGCCGAGGGTTGGAAGCCACGGACTCCTTGGTGGCATTGTAGCAGTGGCATTCCGGGGCCGGACCACCTGACTAAAGTTTTTTATGTAAGAAAACAAAAGCCTGCATGTATTTAAACCTAGTTTTAGAGGTTTCTGTTGCTCGCAGTCAAACACAATCCCCAAGGGTATTTCATTCATTAATATAATGTATTGCATACATTAGCTCATTAACATTTGATGATGTGAAAACCTCTAGGGTAGGAATTATTATTACAAGACCAAAGTGAATTACCTAGCATCAAATCTTTTAGTTATCTTGAATTTTTCTCTTCCTCTTAAATCATATATCCAATTTCCCCCAAGTCTTTCTGGCTTCTGTTCTCCACCTGCATAATCATGGCCTTACATCAGACTTTTCTCACCTGAACTATTTGCAAAGGCCTCCCGATTATCCTCTCTACTTTCAGGCTCATTAATTTATTTGTGCATGCAGCAACTCTTTATTGAATGTCCGGCACAACACTAGGCGCTGGAGAAAGAGTAGAGAAGTAGACCAAGGTGGCCCATGTTAATAAACTTCTTGGATTCTTCCTACTTCCTGTCTTCAGTGAGCCTCCAAAAATGCATATGTGATCACGTTACTCCTTACTCAAAATCCTAAAGGCTTTCCATAACCTATAGGTAAAACTTTAAAAAAGTTTAAATTTTGTGTAAAGTCATTCAGAACCCCACAATATGGTAACTTTCAGTACTCACCTCACAGCCTTCCATCACCTCTTTCTCCCATGTTTCCTATTTTCAAGTTCACTGAACTGCTTGCTAGGCAATGTATTTAAAATGCCTTATGCAAGGCTGGCAAAAACAGGCACTTAGAAAATGTGGCTTGCTTTCCTTAGCCCTTCCTCAAACCCACTACACACTTTTACACCTCTTGAGTTTATACATAGTTTTGCCCGAAATTTCTTGTTCGCTTTCCCTCCATGAAGACCATCTATGGAGAGTTTGAGATCCAGCTTCAAGACTATGAACTCTAGGTGTCCCTGATGATGTGGGAGAATCGACTGTAATGCTTTATGCCTTTAACCACATCCTAAA
Source organism: Mustela nivalis (assembly GCF_964662115.1). NCBI lineage: Eukaryota > Metazoa > Chordata > Mammalia > Carnivora > Mustelidae > Mustela > Mustela nivalis. Next base: position 56,632,771 of record NC_139034.1, on the reverse strand, counting down.
ACAGAAAAGTTACTAAACACATTGAAAAGAATTACTCATAAATGTACTTAATTTCTTCAAGTAAATCAGGTTTCTGGTAGCTGGCCACTGGTGTTAATGTACTGTTCAAGAAAGATCAAGGAAGATCCTTTAGAACTGGCTGTTGTAGGAACCTAATTGTGACAGATTCCCAGTAACCCAAAGGCAGCTCAGACGTTCAGCTGTATAATGGTCTGAAGCAATGGTAACATCTAATGCAGCAAGTGCAACTAATTTAATTTAATATCTGTTAGGCACCTAATGTGTAGACCTGGGTGGAGCTGCTGGCAAAGTAGACAGACTGGGGTAAAGCCAGAGTCTCTTACAGAGTTGAGAGAGAGGGAAAAGGTATAAGTATAATAAAGCAAGAAAATGGAGAGTAAAGACAAAAGAATAAGTTATCAGGCCTCTAAGTGTAGATTAGATATGGAAAGAAATGAAAACCCAAAGAGAATGACAAAATTAGGAGAAAAATTGGGAGATGAAGCAACTGAATGTCTTTGTACAGTCAAAGACTCAATACAGTGGATGTAATCAGTGCACATGCTACAAGGAATCATGATTAGAAAAGAGGAAATCTTGAGTTGAAGGTTTCAGTGCTGTTGCAGTCCCTGGGGGCGACAACAGACCCTGAGAAATCATGGGTATGGAGTGAAATGAGATTGCCAGTCCTTGAAGGGGGGGGGGGGCAAGTACACCGTGAGGTTAGATTGCTGGGCTTGCCCACATGGACAGACAATTCATCTAGAACAATGGCTGGATGAGGGGTGAAGGCAAGGAATGGAAGTCTGATGAAAGATTTTATCTATTTGTACAAGGTCATCTATGGGGAAACATAAAGGGGCTAAAGAGTTTAACCTCCGCAGGACAACAGGTATTTATGTGACGGTGGGAGAACAATGCTCTGGAGCAGTAGTGGGGATAATTGCCCCCTCCGTATGTACCAAAGTCTAAGGAGAAATGATTAGTTTTAGCTGAAAGGGTGAAGGGAAATTGTATCCTTGGGAGAAAACCAGGTTTAAATCAAAGCAAGGAGATATAATGAATCTTCTGTGAAGATGATTAAAATGATAGAATTTTTCATCATGAAACAGAATTTCTTGAAGATGTAAAATATTGCAAGACAGTTGAATAGTAGGAGATGGGCCGAGGGAGAGGAAACACAGAAAATCATCAGTGTACAAAATAAGAAGATAGCCCAAGGAGTTTCCTTTTTTACTAAGATGATAGGTTGTAAGGCACAGGGAATTAGTGGGCATCGGATTTTAAGGAAATACTTTGAGGCCTGGCTTAGACTGAGTTTCAAGTATGTCATAGGATAGATAGGGCGAGTGGTGCGCCTTCTGTGATCTTTGTTCTGGGTTCTTATGTGAACCTTATTGAGAAGTTATGATGTCTCTAAAGAAATTCTAACTCAGAAATTACATAGTTTCTAGGTACTTTCCTCCTGGTGGAAACCTCTTTATGAGATGATGACTTAAGCTTTTCAAGAAGTATGGTGTGTCCCAGGCTGGGTCTCATCTTGGCAATGACCCTGGAAGTCTCAATCAGAAACAAAATCCAGGAAAAGGAGACTCTCACTCTCAAAGACATAAAAAGGTCAGAAAATCATAATCATTATGTCTGACACATGGGAAAGTTGTTGAATAAATTAATATGAATTATAAGTTTTAGCTTACTGTTAGAAAATAGCAGCTTTGATAGCATATATTCAAATTGCTTAAAAGGATTAAGAAATACTTAGGGAGTTCCTGGGTGGCTCAGTCAGTTAAACGTCTGACTCGTGGTTTCAGCTCAGGTAGTGATCTCAGGGTGGTGAGATCCAGCCCTGTATGCTGAAGATTCTCTCTCTCTCCCTCTCCCTCTGCCCTCCCCCACTTGTGCGCACTGCACTCTCGGAGGGCAGGGGGATGCTGGGAAACTTGTCGTTCTTTCTGCCTTCCCTGTATCTGAGCCATGTCTCTACTTGGGAGAGTTCCGGTTTTATAAGTCAAAGGCAAAAACTAATGCCAGCTCTCCATTTTTCTAGCCTCCCTTGCAGGTCAGAAACATGCATGAGAGGGGCACCTGTGTGGCTCAGTTGGTTAAGCATCTGCTTTTGGGTTAGGTCATAATGCCAGGGTCCTGGGATCATACCCTGCGTCAGGCTCCCTGCTCAGTAGACAGCCTGCTTCTCCCTGTCCACCCCTACCCCCTGCTGGTGCGCTCTCACTCACTATCTCTCTCTTTCTCTCAAATAAATAAATAAATAAATAAATAAATAAAATTTTAAACACACACACACACACACACACACACGACTCCTAGACTCCACCAGTGGGATGCAACTTCCTGGGTTTTATGCTAGGATCTAGCATGCAGAACAACAAAGAAATATTTCTTCTGGCAGGGGCTCTGGGGACAAGATTTATTTCCTAGAGCAACATTAGTAGCAGTAGCAATGGCGGCCCCCATTGTTCTGTGCTGGGGGTATCCGCAGAGGGAGCCACAGGACACGGCTGGATAACAGTGGTTCACGTTCTCCCCCAGCCAGTTCTGCATGTGACTTGTGCCCTTGCTCCTGACTACATGTCCTCTGGTCCTAGTGTTTCATACCTTACATCCTTTCAGGGTCTACTTAAATCAGATAAATTGGGTTTCTTGTTTTGGCAACTAAAAACCCTACTGATAGAGATATTTGCTCCAGAAAGGGATGCTAAAATGAGAAGCTGGATAAATGGAGGAGGGGCTGTACTTGGTAGTGAAAACACTGGGAAGTTAGTCACTCTTTCTGTGTGGTTGTGAAGTAGTGTACCTGTTGAGCACAGATCGTGGAGGGGCCTGTGCAGCCTTTGCTATCAGGGGAAATGGTAGGAACATCAATGGATGCCTTCTAGGGATGTTCCATGGGAAAGAAACAAGTGAAGACTAAGGATGGACCATCTTCAAGAAGGCAGCAGCAGATAAATTTGAGCCAAAAAACAAACTTAATCTTCCAGGCCCATCTTAAACAATTTTTATAAAGTTGTTTCTGCCTGACAAAGAGAAAAATCCAGATGGCTGAGATTGGATTATGGGTATTGCCTTCCCACCGAGGGTTATTGTTTTAAATCACCTCAGGGCAGAGGTCATTAATCTGAGGCCTAGGAGGACTGGCATCATGTTGAAGTCCCTGGCACGGAGTCAGGAATTCTCAGACTCACAGTCTATTTCTAGAAAAGATCGTTGGCTGTATTATCCTGTGGAGTTGACTGGAAGCACCTGAAGCCTACTGAGTTCTTACAGGAATTGTATTACCAAAGAAAGCCCAAGGTTAATAAACAATACCCAGGGACAGACAATCCCCAGAGTTCCTAAGTGTCCACCAACACTGAGGCTCCGCAGGCCCAAAAAGGAGCATGTCTTCCAATGGTCATCTCCGGTGTTTCCATGAAGGAGAATTATATTGGTCTGGGTAGGGTGAGGGCCATAACAAATCGACCCAAAATGCAGATGTCTCAAACACCATAGAAATTTTATTTCTTATTCATTTAAGAGGACTGAGCAAGTGAAGGGGTAGATGGTACAGCCTTTATCCATGCAGAAATTCAAGGATCCAGGCTGAAAGAGGCTCTACCATATTAAACACAATCTCTTAAACTAATCTCATCAAGAATCTCCATTTCAGGGGTGCCTGGCTGGCTCAGTGGGTTAAGCCTCTGCCTTCAGCTCAGGTCATAATCTCAGGGTCCTGGGATCAAGCCCCACCTCGGGCTCTCTGCTCAGCGGGGAGCCTGATTCCCCCTCTCTCTCTGCCTGCTGCTCCGCCTATTTATGATCTCTCTCTGTTAAATAAAGAAATAAAATCTTAAAAAAAAAAAATTGAATCTCCATTTCAGTGAGCTAGACAGAAAAGGGAAAAAAGGAACAGAAACATCAATGTTGGTGGACTAATGAGCCGAGGCTGAAAGTGATATGTGGCGCTTCCATTAATATTCTCTGGGCTGGAACTCAGTCCACATGGCTACAGCTTAGTACAAGGAAGGCTGAGAAAGGTGGCCTAGTTTTGTGCCCAGGAGGAAGGAGAAGCAGATAATGGAGAGCAGCTAACCATCTCTGCCACAAAAGAAGAAAGGAAGACCACTGCTGAGAGCAGAACCAGGCTGTACAATTGGGTGATTCCTCTCTACTACTATCAAGATGGGAAATCCTTGCTATAGTTGTCCAACAGAATAACAAGTGCTATGAACCAGTGACTATTGTCAGACGATTCTCCTTTTCAGAATCAGAGCTGATGGGGCAGGTAGGGGGCATAGGGATTGGTAAGGGGAAAAACTTATCCTGTTTTATATTGGCTATGCTAGTAATGAAAAATTGTTTTTATCCCTGTGTCCATAGACCATAGAAGAAGTTAACAATAAAAACCGGGAAATCTGGGGCGCCTGGGTTGCTCAGTGGGTTAAGCCTCTGCCTTCGGCTCAGGTCAAGATCCCAGGGTTCTGGGATCAAGTCCTTCATCGGGCTCTCTGCTCAGCAGGGAGCCTGCTTCTTCCTCTCTCTCTGCCTGCCTCTCTGCCTATTTGTGATCTGTCAAATAAATAAATAAAATCTTAAATAAAATTAAATTAAATTAAAAAAAAAACACAGAAACCCTGGATATAGACTTGGGGGTACTGACTGATAAGACTTTGGGCAGTCCCCCTTTAGGGAAGAGGTGGACACATTTTATATAGATGTGAGTACTTTAACCAAGTGTGAATGGCATGAAGGGTATATATTTAGATGTTAGTTGAGTAAAGGGTGGACCTGAGGAGGCATTTTTTTTATTGCTAGCCCAACATCAATTTCCCTGCTTCCTCCATTCAACAGACCTAAAATTGTTCACACAGCCCAGTCTTTTTTTTTTTAAGATTTTATTTATTCATTTATTTATTTGAGAGAGAGAGAGGGTGTGTGTGTGTGTGTGTGTGTGTGCACGCGCACAAGCATGAGTCAGGGGTAGAGGCAGAGGGAAAGAGAGAAACAGACTCCCCGCTGAGCAGGGAGCCCCATGTGAATCTCAATCCCACGACCCTGGGATCATGACCTGAGCCAAAGGCAGACGCTTAACCGACTAAGCCATCCAGGTACCCCCCATTCAACAGACCTAAAACTGTTGACATAGCTCAGTTTCTTCTCACTTCATTTAGTCAGCTACAGTCATCTCATTCCCTCAGCCTGTGGTACAGGAGGGTGTGGGATGCAATTCTGGCCAGTGAAACATTAAGGGAAATCTGTTGGATGGATTCAGAAAAAGATATTTATTACTACCAAAAAAAAAGAACTCATGGGGAAAAAGGAATCTTTTTTTCCACTTGACCTTGTTATGCACACAGACACTATCTGGAACTGTGCCTACGTTGTGTGACCATGAAGGGAACTGGACTGAGGCTAAGTCAACAGGAGCAAAACAGACCCAAAGATGGAAAGAAGCTCAGCTACAATCACAATGTTATTGAGCCACTACGTGACTGGTTTTGGAGCCACCCCGTAAGAGCCTCCAGACCTCGTGTTATGTGAGATAATACATTTTTATTAGTGTTTAAGACCTTTCAAGTCATGGTTCTATTACTTTTAGCTGAAAGCCTCCTAAATGATAAAGATCCTTTTGTGCCATATCCCAATCCAAACATCTCATATCACACATGGGGAACCTAAGGTTTAGTGCTTTGTCATAGAAAATACATTGTTTATATCTTAAAAGCACAGTAGTCTTTGCAGATGAAGGTAGTGCTGGGAATACATGAGTGTGTGTGTGTGTGTGTTTCATGAGGGTGATAAATTTAGATTGATCTATCTACTTTTGCTCAGTATTCCTTGTAACTGAGAACATACATTTGATAGCTAGTTGGCTGGGGTCAACGGTATAGTGTTTGGTTATGAAATAGATTGAAGTCATGTCAGAGTAGAACATGCTGTCTTGCCTCATCAGGATAATGGGCTAACCATCAGAAGTTACACTCACTCTGAGAGTAAATAACTTCATTACAAGCCTTCTCAGATGGAGGGAATTCAGAATTCTCCTTCAAGGTTCAGTTTTACACTAATTCTATTGCTTTGGACAAATAAATAGCAGAAATAAGGCTTTGCAGATGTTGGTAGCTTACACGGTATTTTAAGATCCAGTGTTTGTTTTGGGGGATTTTTTTAGCAGCTGAACATTTCCTATAAACATTTCTAAAGTTACTGCAAATAATTTTCTTCCCATTCTATTATATTATGCTCTACTTCCACCTTTCAATTATTGTGAATATGCAATGATGAAAATAACTACCATAAATAATGCACTGACTTTTTACATCTTCTTTGCAACAAAGAGAAACATTCACGCTGTGCTGCAGGGGGACCTGGTGGGAACTGCTGCAGTATCTCGATAGAGAAGTAGGAACCATTTGGAAAGAAGCAGGTCTTCCTCCTACTTAGGATGAGATGGGAGGGAATATGTCTAGTAGCCATACAGATGTCCCACAGTCTCACCCTGCCCTAACTTTTTAGTAAAAGCGATCTCCAACCTGAACGTGACGAACATCTGGGAATATCAAGAGCAGTCTTCCTTTCTTTTTCCTTCTCTCTCAAGAGTTTAAGGATTCTCAGGAAGACAGTGGAGACAACTATATGGATTTGCAGAACCTTGGACAGAAAATGTCATCATTTCACTCCTGGAGGCGAGGCTTTAATTGAGTAAAATCTTAGTTCATCTTATCCTACAGGGATGGATTATTCTGGAAACAACATAGGATTTGGAATCAGGACACCTGATTCCAAATCCTATTGACCGCCTGTGACCAACAAATCCTATGACCGCCGCTAATAAACTTTATAACTTTGCTCAGGTAGTTTCATCTAGCCCTCAGATTAAGACAAAAACAGCCAAATTATTCATTCATTCACTTCTGTCTTTTCTCATCTCTACCCTCTTAAAACATTTGAAGTAGCTTATGAAAAAGTATTTCGGCTATAATCACCTGAGCTGATGAAAAAGAACTAGAAAAGCAGAACAAAGGAAAGAGAGATAGCATGTCAACTATAAAGATTGACACAATAACTATAAACATCCATCATCTTAGAATCAGAGAGGTTCCTAGAAGCCAGGGCGTGAAGGGAAAAATGAGGTTACATGTATTTGGTTTTTACTAGGGAGAGTGAATATCAGTTCCTCTGAGAACGTATCGTATTTTCCTGGCACTGATTCTCAAAGAAATTGAAACCTTATAAGGATTACAATGTCCAACTCCCAGGGTTGTTAAGTGCATTAAGTATATATAAAAGCCTTTAGAAATGGAAAACTATTATTTAACACTAATTAATATATAAATATTAATTAAACGTATTTCCAGAGACTGAAGTTGAAAGCAGAGAGCAGAGTTTTAATGACTTAATTCTTTCCAGTAGAAAGATTTCTTTATACTCTATGCTTCCCTGTCTTCTTGAGCAGATTACACGGGGCATAATATCACTTGTAGAAAGGATCTGAGAGTTTGTCATTATAAATATTAATGATTGTGGTTTGCAGTATCCGTGGCCATAAATGTACATACGGAAAAAAAAAAATACACAGCATGTGAGGATGAATGGAAAGGACCCACCAATGGGTCTGACGCTCGCTTTCTAGGAAAAACAAAATCACCACTATTTGTTTGCTTTTAAACAATTTGACTCTCACAAAGGTGGGGCGAGAGCCGTACAGCTGTTGACCCCTTGGGCGGTATAACACAGCTGTTTCTCTGCAAAACTAATTACTGAACCTAAAGTTGAAGCAAGCAGCCTTCTCCCAAGTGACTTCCTCACTGCCCGTCTCCCCTCCCCACCACAATCTTCATGGTCACCGAGTCTCTTCCCTGTCAACACCATGCAAAGCAGTAGCCTTTGTTTCCACGTCTCAGTGGTCCAGGATGTCTTCTTGTCAAGTTACAGTTCCTTTTACCTCGCTTGCCCAGTTTGAGGCTGCTCTATGCAGAGGAGCGCCCCTGGATACTGTAAGAAGCTATCCAAAGGCAGACAGTACAGTGCATCCCAAAGCCTGTCCCCAGTATTAGCAGCACCTCACAGTCACCTATCGGTTTAAAAGCTCACAGAAGGGACGCCTGGGTGGCTCAGGCAGTTAAGCATCTGCCTTTGGCTCAAGTAGTGATCTGAGGATCCTGGGATCGAGTCCCACATGGGGCTCCTTGCTCAACAGGAAGCCTGCTTCTCCTGCTGCCTCTCTCTCTGACAAGTTAAAAAAAAAAAAAAAAAAAAAAAAAAAAGCTTACAGAATACTGCCTTATACATAGTTGAATTTAATTCTCATTATTACTCTGTGTCTCAGTTACTGTGTTCTCAATTTTGCCGAGGGAATAAGACTGATCTCCATTTGAATCCTGCCTCTGCTCCTTATTAGCTATGGGCACTCAGACAACTAGTTGATATTTTTGTAAGTCAATGTCCTCACCTATAAAACGGGAATAAAATATCCCCAGTAATGGGTAAACACTGAATGAAGTAATATCTGTGAAGTACTTCAGAGTGGCAGTCATAGAGTAACTACATGATAATGGCAATTATGATGATGACGATGATGATGTTACCTAAACAGAACTCCTGTAGACTCACAAGAAAGTCACAGTCATGTTCTATTACAGTCATTTCATAGGTAATATTATTTTCTTAATAATACTTTGGTCCGGGGCATCTGGGTTGCTCAGTGGGTTGGGCCTCTGCCTTCGGCTCGGGTCATGGTCTCAGGGTCCTGGGATTGAGCTCCACATTGGGCTTTCTGCTCAATGGGGAGCCTGCTTCCCCCTCTCTGCCTACTTGTGATCTCTGTCTGTCAAATAAATAAATAAAATCTTTAATAATAATAATAATACTTTTGTCCATAATTTGAATTCATGGATAAAAATTGGTTTAAAAAAGAGAAAGAATCCCTAAACACAAATTTATTTCTCCAGAATGAGCACAGATCTTCTAAGATGCTTTCTATGAAGTTATCAACATGTGATTAAATTGGTGAGAAGCGTTTCTGTCCCCTGACGTGATTGCTTTGTGCTCTGAACTCAGTAAGTAGATGCCGGGAAGTTACAATCCTGCAGAATTAGGAATTTTAATTATTACCATTCTCATATTTTAAGAACCTCAACCCTTAGTCCCCCAAACCTTTTCTTATTTGATTAATCCCCAGGCCTCAGCCTGTCTTCGAAGTATTGTCTACATTAGGTTCCCCCAAATAGCTCAGCTTCTTCAGCTTGGTAAATTGCTTAAAGTTGATCTATCTGAAAACAAGCCCCCAACAGTCTTCAGCAGCCTTCTAACGTGCTGAGTCTTTGTCACCGGCTATTTCCTTTTCTGAGAGCACGACTCATTTTAAATCACCAGCCACAGCCTTGAGAAAGCACACAACGGCGGGGCCCTGTTTGCTGAACCAGCCCAGGCTCTGTAGCCAGCGCTGGGTCAGACCTGGGCAGTGCTTTGATCTTTTCACGGTGAGGCACATGGTCCCTGTGTCAAATATCACCAGTGGCACTATTTCACAAGTTGTCGTACTCAGCTTGGCACGAGCACGGGGCAGGAACTAAAACTTAGAGTCAGGGAGAAATGCACACAAGTCTGCACTGAGAGCCAAAGGCACCTGTGCCAAAAGCAAGCCGTGAGGCCAGGTGCAAGATAAGCTACAGAGCCAGAGTCCGGTCAGGGGTCAGAGGACAGGAACAGGCTGCAGAGCGCCTGAAATTGCCATCCTCTGACTAAAGCTGTTCATGTGGGACCACCTGTAGGTAGAGTGTCTCACATCCAGGGGCATTCAGTGTCTCACAGATGCCGCTTGCAGCAGAGATGACAAAGGAGGCAGAGAATTTGAACAGCAGCCCTTTCAAAGCCTTGCTGTGTGGTCAGGCAAATACACCTAAAACTCACTGGCTTAAGGCCAGTTCCTCCCATGATAAAGTCACCGATTTGTAGATGAAATGAAATGCGCATTTTATTTTTGATATGACCATTCTAACCAACTTTGGGAATCTCTGGATTCTAACAGGCCTCCAATTTGCAGAAGCCTTCTTTCCCTTTAATGTCATATTTTAAAAACTTGCTCATGATAACTTCATAGATGACTCGTTAAATGCATCCTTTGCATCTTGCATTCTTTAATGAATACTTTTAATAACTATATAAATAGATAAAGTAAATTAACAGACACCCCGTGTTCGCTCCTTTTTAATGAGATATCACTGTTTTGATGATAATAAAGGAAAGCTCTGTTATGATTTTATTATGTAGATGTTAGGAACAATGGAGCGCACTAGAGGATTAAATTCAATGGAGGATTAAATTAAACATGAGATTAAGTATAAAATCATAGTACCTGGCATATGTTAGCTACTCTGTTAACACTAGTTCCTTTTAGAGAAATGAGAAATTCATTTTCGTTACCGAATTGACCTGGATGATATTTTATATACCTCAGACTTGCAGATTTTTGCTTACTTTTTATATCACTTTGAATGCTACCAATCCACTTTTGCTGGTGTGGAGAAGTGGGAGACAAGATAAAGAAATAACCTTCTACTTTAGAATCCGTGAGATTCCCCTTTATTTTGTTTATTTCCCTAACTCTGGTTAGAAACAGCCTCTGGGAAAAGGAACCATTTCCACTTGACCCTATACCGGTTCCAAAATGCCCAATACCAAAGCTCTAGCCTTCTGCCCTCCCCCTTCTGGCTTCTGGAAGCAAAAGAGGGAGTCGCACCAGATGTTCCAAGGCTTGCCTCTCCCCACAGGAAATGCTGCGGGCTGGGGAGCCAATTCAGTTATGCTCTGATGCATTCTTTGCTTGAGCACCTCTAGGCGGTAGCAAGCTGGCCAGATGAAGAGGGAAAGAATAAAGAGAAAAGAATAAATAAGGCCCAGGACCAGGGTGTCTGAATGCGGAAGAAGAGACTGGGATTTACGAGAATGGAAAGGCTCAAGGTGAGCCGAGAGGAGGATCAATACATAGTTCTAGTTTGGTGAAAGAAAAAAATATGGTCTTGTTTGCCTCCACTTGCTTCTGCATAATTACAAAAGCACAATGTCGGCTGCAAATATGTCTGAAGAGAAAGAATGGCTAGAATCACAGTGTGAGCCGGGCAGGGGAGCCTGGGTGATGCAAATCAGTGAGATGACCCTGCTTCAGTGGGAGGGTAGCCAACTGTTTGAGCATAGATCTGCAAGAGGTTAAAGAAGTGTGGAAGAATACCAGTGAACTGTTGTAAGTATCAACTGAGGAGTGCTGCACATTTGATATTAGAACAAAGTAGATGGTGACTCCGAGTTGGGAGAAGGAAACCAAATGGAAGGTCATTAGTAGACAAAGGAAAGTAGGGGAAAATCAGTGCAGAAATAGGATAACGATAAAATAAATCATGAAGAGAAATGTAGAAGGGGGCAGTACATGAGAAGTGACATAAGGAGGACTTTTTGAAAAGATTTTATTTATTTATTTATTCATGAAAGAGACAGAGAGCACAAGCGTGGGAACCAAGAGGGACAAGCAGACTCTACACTGAGCCGGGAGCATGACACAGGGCTTGATCCCAGAACCCTGAGATCATGACCTGAACCAAAATCAAGAGTCAGACGTTTAACCGACTGAGCCACTCAGGCACCCCAGGACTTTTTCTTTTTTAAGATTTATTCATTTTGGAAAGGGAGAGAGCACATGTGCACACACAATGGGGAAGGGCAGCAGGAGAGGGAGAAAGAGAATCTCAAACAGATTTGCCACTGAGCATGGAGCCCTACCCAAGGCTTCATCGAGAGTCAGGCACTTAACCGGCTGAGCCACCCAGGTGCCCCTGTAAGGAGGACTTTTTATAGGTTTTCTGACAGGAGTGAGCTAGAAGTAATCAATCCAGCCTTCAGTATCTTTTCCTAGCAGTTATTTGTTAATTATAATCTTATTCAGGACTTTATGGGGGGGAGGTTCATTCCCTCAGTCATTCTCAGATGAAGCATTGAATTTGTGATCTTTTAAAGTGTCTTTTACTTTTTAAAAAGAAAAATGTTTATATATTAGTTCAAATCCTATCCAATTGAAATATCCTGAACCAAAAACCACCAATTAAACACATTCTCCATATTCTGCCCCAAAAGTCTCTTAGCTATCCCAAGTCTTCCTGTTAGTTGCCCACCCAAGGGTCATTATCTTTTCCTCCCTGTTAAGAGAAACATGATTTTGCAATGGGCAGAGATCTGATTTCAGGAAATGTAGGATCTTGACTTAGCCCCAGGGAATGAGTCATTATTGGTCTAGGTCATTTATAATAATCTTATTTTCTTCCATTAGTGGTCATGTCCAGAAGTGGGATATGACCTAGTTCTGGTCAGTGAGACATCAAGGGAATCTGGCATTTCTCTTTTTACCCCAAAAGGAGCAAACAGGAACTTTTGCTCTCCTGCTTTGTCATACTGATGAAAAGACGTAATACCTGGAGATGTGGCAGCTATCTTGCAACCATGAGTTAAGAAGTTACAGAAAGATGGCAAAGCTGAAAGATGGAAAGAATGAGGCTCCGGGATGATCCTATTTTGGGTAGGCCATCTCAGCAACTGCCAACTACCAGATGTGTTATATATGTAAGTTACTATTTAGCTAGATTTTCTGTTACTCGAACCCAAAAGCATTATAGTCTCTCAGTCGCTTCTAGACTGGGCTATCAACCTATAACTCTCACTGTGTCTTTTAGGCCTTAAAAGAACACATTTGTTCACTAAAAAAACTATTGGAATGAATCATCTTGAACTAACATTTTGTCTTACTTTTTTAAAGATGTATTTATTTACTTTACATTGAGAGAGTGTGCATGTATGTGGGCAGAGAATCTCAAGCAGACTCCCTGTCGAGCACAGAGCCCAACATGGAGCTTGATCTCATGACCCTGAGAAATAGAATGCTTAACCAACTGTGCCACCCAGGCAACCCTCAAATTAGCTTTTTAAAAAATAATATAGCAAATTCACTTGTTGCCATAGATCCAGGTAGCTTAAAAATAACAAGTTGTTCTATCTATTTTCATGTGTTATCACCTTCTACTGGGAATTTTTTTTAAAAAAGAGGGATCTACAAGAAAATTAAAATATGAGTAAACTGAAGTAAAAACCCAAGTATATGAATAAATACAGATATTTAAAAATAACATTCCCATGTTGACTCCTAATTAGTCACTTCGTAAGAATACATAAAATCATGTCTTCTTAGAGAACCAAAAAGTAACTAAAAACAAACAAACAAACAAAAAAAAACTTTTATTTTACACTGGGAACAAAGTGGAGGGGTCAAGTGACCTGTTAGTGATCATTTAACCAGACAATAAAAGCAGAAGTAGAATATAAGACTTCTTTCAAACCACAGTGTTTCTGAAATTCTGTAATGCTAACTTCCAAAGGGGCACATAGAAACACTGTCATATTACTGAAATGTGTTCAGTGGAAAGCAATGACCAGGTGTGGCCTTTCCTGAAATGCACTTCTTTGTTACTTTCAATTCCTTCCTTATCTCTTGTTCTTTTTCTTATGCACTACACGGATATTTCTTCTTTTTTCATTTTTCTTTCATATTGTCTCACTATTTCTTTATTTCCTCTATTTTGATCCCCTGAACTTTTCCTTCCCTTGTCTTCTGATTTCTCCATCCTTATTTCACTTACTTCCATTTACTGGTATCTGCATTCTTCTAGCAAACCCTAGCTTCAAGTCATGGAGCCGCTCACCTACTTTCTCATCTGAACATAAACAAAATTCTAGCAACTCACTTACTTTATTTTGTTCTCTTTATTATCTTTTGCCTGTTTTTTTAAAAATACAGTTTGTTTTCCTTTCTAATCCTTCCTCTTATACTTGCTTTTAAAAAATGCACACCCTAACTTTGTAGTTACTATTTTATTCAGCATATCCTGCCATTTTCCAACTTCAGTTGTGATAGTTCCAACTTCAGCAGTGATAGTCTTAAGGACCACTAGACAATATCACTGCTGACCAACAGATCTTTGCCAGGGGTGGGAAATACAGACTTTGCAAATGCTGAGGAGTAGAGTGAAAATAAGCAAGCAGAGTCCCAAGAGGTAAGAGAGTAATGCAGGAGAGAAATAAAAGAGAGGAGCAAATAAACAGCATTATATTCTACTACTTCAGAGCTATATTGTTTCATACATGCACACACACACACACACACACACACACAGGAAAATAGGCAAGCCTCCAAGTTGTTGGGATTGACTGCTGGGAGAAAGCATAGGAAACCCCCAAATTAAGCATCTGGCTTAATTTAAGTACCACATCTGAAAGAACGCAAGTGAAAGGTGAAAGACAAAAGAGATATTGGTCAAGGTCTCTTCAGTGTTGATCAACCTGTGTTGTCAGATAAGGGGTTCTTTGTAGTGTCATTCAAACACCGTGTTTGATGAGGGGGAGGACATGGGACATGCCACAGGGAGAAGGAGAATATTATTTTTGCGGGGGGGAGGAACAGCTGACCTGAGCATGTAACTTACATCCTTTCCAAGGGAAGTCCAATGTTCCTAACTTTGTTGAGTTTACAGGTTTTCTTATAGGTTTTGTTATGTTTGCGATTCTGCAGAATTCTGCAGGTTTCTGTAGAAACCCATCTTTTGGAAATGGAAGTTAATGTCTGCTGCTGCCACCTGTCCAGGGTTCTCCCCACTGTGAAATTTGTATACTTCATTAAAATGAACTCTACCTAGTAGTCAAAATATTTTCTTATAAGAGAGCTTGCTAAAATGATTGAAATAAAAACATACTGGTTTAAAATAGAGTACATGATATATCCCCTCTCTAGATTATTCAGGTAATGAAAGGAACTATCTTGAATATTTCTTATGACTGCTCCCGACCCTTTAGTCTTCATCTGTGAGTACTTTTTGGTGTGTGGTTTGCTTATGTATATGGAGTATTTGGGAGTGAGAAGGGAAGAGGTGAGGAGGAATGAAAATTAATCTCTATTCGATAGCTAAGTAAATAAACAAACAGCCCATATTTCCACGGGCCACCCTTGGCTGGATCTAAAATTGAGGAATATGGGTAATGAGCTAGTTTCCTAGGGATGCTATAACAATTGCTACAAACCTGGTAGCTTAAGACAATGGAAATTTATTCTCTTATAGTCTGGAGGCCAGCAGTCTGAAATTGAGCTATTTTGTAATCTCTGAGGGAGAATCCATTCCATGCCTATCTTCCAGCTTCTGGTGGCTTCTGGCAACCTTTGGTGTTCCTTGGTTTGTAGCTGCATCACTCCAATCTTCTTCATCTTCGTCTTCACATGGCCTTCTTCCCCTGTGTCTTTCTGTGTGCCTAAATCTTCCTCTCCTTTCTCTTATGAAGACACCAGTTATTGGACTTAGGGCTCACCCTAAATCCGGGCTGCTCATTTTAGAGCCCTAACTACTTACATCTACAAAGACACTATTTCCAAATAAGGTCACTTTCTGAGGTTTCAGGTGTATGTGAATTTGGGAGGATGCTAGGCAACACACTACAGGCTACAGCAACAAGTTTTAAAATATGGCACAGTACAGATGAACACATTTGTAAAGACTCGAATTCAACCCCCTTTCCCACGTCCTACTCATCCAGTTTAATGGTGCCCCAGCAGGATGCATCCAGAACACTCCAGAAGGTTTCAAACTGACACCCATGCTTCATCTTACAGACATTTCCCACACGAACAGCATGGCTTCCTAGTTACGATTATAATTGTCCCCCCTGGTTCCATCATGGCTGCTCCTCTGTTCTCACATGAACGCCGTGATGAAGAGGGCAAGAAGGAGCTCTTCCTTCCTCCTCGTGCCTATCAGAACTTTTAAAAATATCTACAAAACAGTGAGCTGTGTGCTTGCACTTTAAGTCAATTAGACCAGACCCACATCAGACTCAAACTCAAGCATTCTGGGTCAAAAGTTCTCTTGAGTCAATTACTCAGAATTACTCCACCCCACTCTCCATCGCCAGTGTGTCCCCACCCTCCACCTCCCCCAACCTCTGTAAGTTCCTTCCCTTTCCAGGACATCCACTTCTAAGGAGTGAACTCTGTATCCCTATTTCTGAAGGTGGGGCTGCAGGGAAGGAGCCAAAAATGATGATGAGGGGACACTCATCATTTTTTATCTTCCTTGGGCTCGTTTGGCAATTACAGAGGCATTTTGTTTGTTCTATGTTTTCTGTCCTCTGGAAATGCCTAGATATGTACACAGATTAGGCTGAGTCCTTCCATCAAAACAAACTTCACTGTAGATAAGTTTCTTAGTTCCTTTCTTTCCCAAACCAAGACTATACAAGAATGTAACCCCCTTGTTTGTATTTAAGAAGCCTCTCGTTACAAGGAGGCATAAATAAGATGGTAAGAAAGATGAGGTAAATAAGATGAGGTAAGAAAGATAATACAACTGGCTTTGAAATGAAACCTCAAGTGAGTAAGAGAATTGAAGGTACTGGCAGCTATTTATCCTTATTTTAGAATATGTTTGTATTTAATTATAGTATAATATAGTATAATTAATTATAGTATATATACTCTCTTGCTTAATAAAATAATTATTAATATTTTTTTTAAAAGATGAGTCGGAGGGGCGCCCGGATGGCTCAGTGGGTTAAATCTCTGCTTTCAGTTCAGGTCATGATCTCCAGTCCTGAGATCGAGCCCCGCATCGGGCTCTCTGCTCAGTGGGGAGCCTGCTTCCCCCTCTCTCGCTGCCTGCCTCTCTACTCTTGTGATCTCTCTGTCAAATAAATAAATAAATAAATCTTTAAAAAAAAGATGAGTAGGAGAGACCTACTAGCTGGTTATTTTAGATTGAGTTCTATTAGATGTTCATGTATCAACGAGGTCTCCATGGGTCCAGAATGTTCCCTTCAGGATACAGAAGAGACATATACAAAGAATGTGGGATGCATGCTATCATTCCATAGTCCTACGCAAAAGAAGACATTATATCCCTTACATCCTTAAGTTGGGTTTCCAGTTCTCTCTGGGGAGCTAATTCAGATTAAACAAATAGCAAAGCACTGAGAAGCCAAAATGCCAATGTATTAATTTACTCTGAAAAACGTAATTGCCAGGCAGATCATAGTACTCACTTTGACTAGTTAGAATAGTACCTTCTCAATAGAAATGTCACCTTGAAAAATATCAGAATGAGAGGATATCTGGTAATTACTGGATGGAAGTAAAAGACACTGAACGACCTTCAGGCATACAAGAACTTCTCTATCATGGGGTTACATATACCTCTTAGATTTCTCAGTTGCTCCAGAGTGGGCTAAGGAAATAATGGAATATGTGCATTGTCTGGCTTTCGATTTTCAATGTTCTTTATTATTGTACAGAAGTTTCTGTGACTCAAGGGGGCACCTGCATGGCTCAGTCAGAGGGTATGCTACTCTTGATCTTGGGGTTGTGAGTTCAAGCCCCACATTGGGTGTAGAGATTTTTAAAAAAAAAATTTTTAATTGGGGTGCCTAGGTGGCTCAGTAATTAAGTGTCTGCCTTGGGCTCAGGTCATGATCCCAGAGTCCTGTGATGGAGCCCTGCACCAGGCTTCTTCCTTGGGGGAAAGCCTGCTTCTCCCTCTCCCACTGCCCCCTGCTTGTGTTCCCTCTCTTGCCTTGTCTTTCTCTGTTAAATAAATAAATAAATAAAATCTTTAAAAAAATTTTTTTTAACCAAAATAAATAAAGTTTCTGGGACTCAAATGACACAGTATCAGAATTTCGGGCATTATTAGATACCCCCCTTTTTGATTTTCAGTATACTTTAAAGATTTGGGATTCCCTGATGAGAATTTAGGAAAATATTGTTATCTTACCCATAACACACTCTTCGAACCCATCTTGGTGTGATGTTACATTTTTGGGGAAAAAAAAAATACCCTTTCCAAAAGGCTACACTTGTTCATTTGTGTAATTTATTTCAGTTAGACTGAAAGGTAAGCACCTTCTTGGAATCTGCAGCCCTATGTATTTACCACCTAAGGTCTCAGGTCTCAAGAACACATATAGACATCATGTGGTCACCAGTAAACTTGACCCCTAGAAGGAACATGGCCATGCTGAACACAAAGGACTAAAATTCAGAATATCTGGGTTCTGGTCTCAGCTCTGCCTTGAGGTACTTGAGGTGTAGGAATCTCAAACCTGTTTCCTCATACTTAGGCATGCATAACTGGGATAGCTCATTTTTCAGTCCCTTTGACTAGGACATAGTAGGTATTCATGCTTGTTGAATCAATGAATCATCTCAAATAGCTCTTTTAACTCTAAAAATTGTAGTAAAAATTGGTGAATTAAAATCTAGATTGGTGGGGTGCCTGGGTGGCTCAGTTGATGAAGCATCTGTCTCCATTTCAGCTCTGGTCATGATCTCTGCGTCATGAGGTCATGAGATTGAGCCCTCTTTGGACTCTGTGGAGCATGCAGCCTGCTTAAGATTCTTCCTCTCCCTCTGCCCCTCCCCCCACTCATGCTCTCTCACAAATAAATAAATAGAATCTAGATTGGTGAATGACTTTTTTACAAATTCGGTTTTTCGCTAATAGTAGTTTTCCATTTTTTCCTTTAGTGAACAGTCATTGCAAACTGCACAGGGGTCACACAAAGACCCTGACCATGAAAAATTTACTGTAATTGATAATTTCAAGCTTTTTCCTCATTTTCCATATACTTCATACTGAATACTCTATATCTACATATAACCTTCTATTTATTCTAATAATCTAATATTCTGTCTTTACAACCAACTCCTTCTCTACATGTCTCCCTTTCATGATTGCCCCAAGATTTATTTCTGTCTGAGACTCACTTGTTTTGGGCTTTTTTTTTTTTTTTTTTTTCCTCTCAAGAAGCCTGCTCACTGCTTTGTAATCCAAGTTCAGAAGTTCAGAAAGAGCAGATTCTAATAGGAAAGCAAGAGTCTGAGTGAGGGACCCCAGTGGCCTTCTACTTACCTAATGCTGGACCGTGAATGGCGCACATCTGCAACGCTGGAAGGTCACTCTGGCTTCCCTATCCCAGCTTTAGGTTGCTCCAAGAACTCAGAGCAACTCCCCGATCTGATCTCCGTCTTAACCCCGGCTGCAAATCCCCCACAGGGGATCTGGGAAGGAATCCAGCCAAACATCCTGCAGCCACACATGTGTCTTCACTCACTCTCCAGCCCCCGCAGCCTTTACAGGTCGCTGCCCTCACACGGACCTCCCCGGACCACCCACAGGGCCCTGCCCTGAAGTCCTGCACATACCTCCTTGGCCCCCTCATCTCTCAGTCATGCCCGAACATGCGCAATCTCTACTCCACTTGTTTCCACCAAAGTCATTATTACGAAGGAGATTTTAAAGAGAAACGTGATTTTTAATGTCATAACATTTTCAAACAGTAAGAACACACCGACAAAGTGCAACGCAAGCAGCAGCAGCACACACCGTAGTGAACATAGGAAAGAAGAGGAGAGGCGCGAGAAAGCAAAGGGGCTGTAACGATCACAGGGAGAGTGCTGATTCTGAGTGCGCCTGCGCAGTGCACCCTGAGAATGTCTACACTGGTTGCAATTAACCAAGACCCAAGAAAAACAGAAATCCCACCCCACTGAATTCCTGTGCTTACCAGTTTTCTCTGATCCAAACAGTTGGCCTATGCCAGAAGGTTGACATTCCCTGACCGGTGTTTTAGGAGCAGGATGAGGATGAATAACAGGTCTGTGGTGCAGCGTGGGATTCTGGAACGGATCCTAAGGGATCCGGAAGCCTAAGGGATCTGGCGAAATATGGCCATAAGTAGACTATCTCCAGTTACCACCTGGGGCTCCCTTTCTTTTGCCCTGTACTTGGATCTGTGTCCACTGTGTAGAGGCGCTTAGGATCATTAGAATAATTTCGTTTTCCAGATGCCTTCAGCCCTGGTATGGGTCTCTTGGCAGTAGGATCAGGTAAGCCAGTGTTTGACCATCCCAGCTCTGCCAGTTCCACTTTAAAGACTTGTCATAAAGAGGTAATTGGGAAAAAAAACAACAACAACAACAACAAAGATTCATGTATGAGAGTATTTGTTACAGGATTTTATACATTTTCAAAACATAATGAATAAACCAAATGTTAATTGATTGATAAAATATTAAACATACATATCATAGCACACTATGCAGTCATTAAAAGTACATATATTTACTCATTGATAAAGTCCCCTGTGATTCATTGTTAAATGCAAAAAGAAAGTCAAAAAGCAACATGTATGATCCCATTTATGACAGGTATATACTGGCAGATATACACACAAAGGGGCTAATGAAAATATTGAACATTCGCTATCCAGTTTCCAAAGTGGAATTTCAAGGTGGTTTCAAATTTTTCATTTCTCTTTTGCCGTATTTTTTTGAATTTTCTAGTATAATATAAATCGTTTTATAGGATTGGGGGAAAATGTTAATCAGCTTTTTTTTTTTTTTTTTTTTTTTAGAACAGGAAAAGGGATATGTATGGCAGAAGTATTTTCAAGCCTGGACTCACACTACCTGTGTGACCCTAGGCGAGTCATTTAACTCTGCTAAGCCTCATGTGTTCACTTATATTATCACTCCTTACTTACCACAAGTGTTGCTTCAGGATAATATAACATAGCAGGGCAAAATGTTTTGAAATATTATTCAATGCGTCTTTCTCCCCTGAAGCTCCTTTTTTATGCTGGAACGCTTGTACTACTAAAGCTAGTGGAGGAAGCTGAGGCGGATGGCCCCGGAAAAAAGGAGACATAGGAGAAAAACACGGGGTAATCAACAGTCATTATTTTTGTCTTTGTGCACTAAACTACTGAAGTTTTGAAGAGACAAGGGTCTTGAAAAACAAACTAGTGTTAAAAAATTTCCTTCCAAGCTTTATGTTTTTGTATTATGATTATGTCTTAAAAAAAAAAAAAAAGATAGTTATTTATTCAGAAGAGTGAGAGCAAGAAGGGGGTGGGGCAGAAGGAGAAGAAGAAGCAGGTGCCCCACTGAGCAGGGAGTGGATGCTGGGCTGGATCCCAGGACCCTGGGATCATGACCTGAGCCAAAGGCAGACGCTTAACCTACTGAACCACACAGGAGCTCCATGAGTATTTCTTTTGAAATAAAATTCTTTAATTTTAAAAGAGTGGGTGAACCTCAAACTCCCAAACAAATTTCCAGATTAGCCAAGTTCAATTATTTGTTATAGAGTACAATACTTCATTCATTCATTCATTCATTCATTCAACAGATACTCTTTCCAGGCACATGTTTCTAGGCACTAGCACTATAGCAGTAAGAAAAACAAACAAAAATTCATAGTTGGTAAAATAAACAATACATTCTCTTTTTTCATTCTTTTTTGCTTTGATCAATAAGGATTCATTAAAACCATAGTACATAATCACCAATGTTAGATTGTACCAACAAAGTTTTCTTAGGCAAGTCTTTTACAACTGGTGACCTCTAAAATGTGATGAGCCATTTGAAACTCTTTTTTTTTTTTTTAATGTAGAACATTTACCTGTTTTTTATTTAGCTATAAATGACCTACACATTATATATTTTTTAAAATATTTTATTTATTTATTTGAGAGAGAAAGAGATCACAAGTAGGCAGAGAGGCAAGCAGGGAGAGAGGGGGAAGCAGGCTCCCTGCTGAGCAGAGAGCCCAACAGGGCTCAATCCCAGGACCCCAAGATCATGACCTGAGCGGAAGGCAGAGGCTTAACCCACTGAGCCACCCAAGTGCCCTATGACCTACACATTAGATTAGTTTCAGGTGTGCAATATAATGATTCAGTATATGCCTATATTGCAAAACGGTCACCACAATAAGTCTAGTTAATATCCATCATCACACATAGTTACAGTTTTTTTCTCATGATCAGAACTTTGAAGACCTACTGTCTTAGCATACCTTCTTATGATACATCATTTGCAAAGGGGGAGGTATAAAGTGGAGAGGATGTGAAGAAACTGGAACTAATGTATTTCTGGTGGGTGATTCTAAATTGATTCAACTCCCGTGGAAGAGTATTTGCTATTATACTGCACAGTGGAATATCTGGGTACACTATGACACAATTCACTCCTATGTATATTCCCAAGAGACATATGTGCAGGTGTCACAAGACTTATGCAAGAATACTTATAGCAAAGACATTCACAAGAGCAAGAAACTAAAAAAGAACCCAAATGGGACACCAGAGTGGCTCAGTCATTTAAACGTCTGCCTTCGCCTCAGGTCATGATCCCAGGATCTTGGGACTGAGCCCCACTCAGTGGGAAGCCTGCTTCTCCCTCTCCCTCTGCCTGTCGCTCCCCCTACTTGTGCTCTCTCTCTCATTCTCTCTCTCCCTAATAAAATCTTTAAAAAATAAAAAAAGAACCCAAATGTCCATGAACCAAAGACTGGATTAATAAACTCAAGCATTTTCAGACAGTAAGACAGATAAATAACTACGGCAGCATTCAATGTTATGGCTGAACCTCTGAAAGATAATTGTGCCAAATGATATTTTTCCAAAAATGGCCACGATGTATTTCCAGCCTCAAATGTTCTTCCAGAAATTTATCATTCCCTTCTTCACAACCTCCCATGTCAACAGGTAGAGTCTGTGTTCCTTCCCTTTGAATCTGGGTGGGTCTTTTTGACCCATTCAACTCATACAGGACAGATGCTGTGTGACTTCTAAGGGCAAGTCATAAAAGGCACTACAGTTTCTGCCTGGCCCTTGGAAAATCGAGCTGCCTTGCATGGGGTCTGACAACCCTAATGCCACCAGACCCCACAGAAAGAGATGGAGGGAGAAGCCCAGAGAAATTCTGCTTGTTTCAGTCCCCAGCAGCTCTGGTGTAACCAGCCCAGGCACTAGAAATATGAGTGGCCATGAATCAGAGATGACCCCAGGTCCAAAAGCCCCATGGCTCCAAACACATGGAACCAGAACGCCCCAGCCATGCATTTCTTGAATTCCTGATGCCAGAGACACTGTGAGATGTCTGTCTGTGTCCATCAACTATCAACTATAAATAATGGCTGTTTTACACCAAGTTTTGGAGTGATGTGTAATATAGTGATAAATAACAAGAATGACATTGGCTAAAAGCAAAGAAAAAAATCCCAGGAAATTATTATAGTCTGATATCATTTTCTTAGTGCTCAAAAATGAGTAAAATGAAACAAGAAAATTTTATTTTAAGAGTCATTGAAAAAATACAGTATTTTCTAGATTTTGATGTTCGTTTCTGATTTTATTGTGCTAGAATTAGAGAATTATTTGTATTATTACTACTTTTCAATATGCATGAAGGTTTTCTGTGTAGCATAATACGTGATCAATTATTGTAAATGCAACTTTTGTATTCCTACACTACTGAAATCTTTATAATTACAACAACATAGTATCAGCAGCCTTCCATTTCTTTAGACAATATCTGTTCACTTTCTATTGTGAGCAATGATAAAGTTAGCATGCTTCCTCCTTCCTCTCTGCTACTTCCTCTTCATCTCTGTTGTTTTTTCTAATGCTTAATAGTATGGCTAAAAACACTAATATTCCTGTTACTTGATCTGTCAACTTTAAATGCTATCTCCTGATTCTTAGCCATTACAGATGAAGCAATAGATAGACTTACTCTAACTCCCATTTCCCCTGCTTTGTCTCCAAAGTTGCATTAGCTATATAATGTCTAAATGGCCATATCTGTTTGATCACCACGTTCCCTCACATTTGGTTCTACCCTTGCCTACAGCTAAATAGATTAAGTACTATCTGCCCATACACCAGCCAGTTTCCAAAGTCATCTCCAGGGATTTCATCAAGAAGAGTTTATTGAAACAATATTCCCTGTGCTCCTGCATGTTCAGACAGCCTGGACAGACTTTGGTCTTTATATCTCAAGGATAGTTTGGCTGGATATTTAATCTTTGGCTGACACTTTCCACTAAAGACACTGTATAAGCATTTAAAATATTGACAGTTTAGTGCATGCTGTTTATCTGCTGGGAAAACTGGCTGTTCTTATACATATTTCTCTCCTGTAGAATATCTTATCCTGATGCTATAGCACTTGGACATTTTGCTGGAGGTCATGAAGTCTAGAAGGTACACTGGGGGGCCCTCCCAGCAGAAATCTTTTTCCCCCTGAACTCGCACAGAGGTTGCCAGTGTTCTGCAATTACCACTCACTGTGTGACTCCTTGTTTAGCCCTACCTCTTCTGCTTAGCTGAACCAAATGGATCTAGAGGGCCTCAATGAGAGCCCTGCTCACCCCAGTTCCTGACCCCATTCTTGTAAACAAGTGATGTAGCATTTGCAATTAGGGAGAGCCCCTTATCTTCGGGAGGTGGTCCAATCTGAGCTCTGGCATACTCCAGGCTTCCTCTCTACTTCCTCCTATGGCTCTTGGCCATTCTTACATAAGTTTGAAACCAGTAGGTTATATATATGATTTCATGAAAAGGCAAGCTTTGCAAGGTCCATTTTTTCTTCCTTAGGCTTTTGCCTTTTTCCTAGGAGAAGGGGCAAAAAAAAAAAAAGCTGAGTTGTGGCACCCTTTTATGTCAATATAGTGCAAAGTGTCAAAAGCACTTTTGGTTTATAAGAACTGGACTCAATGAGAAAGAAAAAGGTTTGTGGGTCCTAAAGATCCAGAGATTGGTTCCTTCAGAGCATAGATTTTAACTACACATTATATGGTAGAAAACGCTCTCTGATAATCACAGAGCAGGCCCCCTCATTTCAAATGATGTAAGAGAAGAATCAGATGGCTGGAATGAATTGATTTGGAGGAAACATGACTAGATCATACAGAGCCCTCTGAGAAGTGCCCAGAACTCTGTCCCAATTTGGAAACTAAATTTTGAATAGAAATAGCAACAGAAACCCTCTGTTTGTGGGGAGAGTCTCAGAGAAGAGAGGACTACAGTTTTGCTTCCCAAGATATAACTTGGGAAGATACGTTTTGGAGCAAGTCTCCAACACAGCATCTGAAGAGTGGGAAAGAAAGGACAAGAAAGTTTTCTATGCAAAACATTCCCATATGCGTGGAAGTGGCACAAACAAGAGAAAAACAAAAATGTATAGACTCTGGGGCTCGAGGTCACAGACGTCAAGTCATAAATGCCCCAGGGCACTGCGGCAGAGATGACTCAGGGGAACTACAGCTCCCTGGAGGCCAGCAAGTTCAGGAGACATCACTTGGACCAAACACGCCTCGCCAATGACAGGACAATGCAAAGGCAACAGCCTTCTTCCCAGCATATATATCCCAAAAGAGATGGAAGGAGAGAGAGTGAATATAAAACCGACTGAATATTTAACTTGATTTGGCCACATGGAAGTTGTAAATAACTGAGTCATCTTGAATTACTCAGATTATCTCTTTGCCATCTCCAAAATGGGAGGTACACAACTGAGTTAATTTCACTTGCAGAGAAATAAACACTATTAGAATTTTATACACATAGGTTAGCGACTGTGAAACTTTAAATCTGCTACATGTGGGGCCTTGCCTGAAATTCCAAGGAACACTCGTGCAAGGCATACTTGCACCATGAACTAATTCAAACCCTAGACAACAATGGAAGCAAGTCAGAACCGTGATGCTATGAGAGAACTGTGTGCAGAAAGCCAAAGTCTGGGCCCCCAAACTGATATTCACTTCACTGAACACCTATTGATAGTCAGCAGAGACAAAGAAGAGGGAACATCATGGAGAGTTATACTTAGGGCCATCAGCTCTGACTCTGAACTGCCAAAGAAATAAATCTCCTACTCACAGAGGGAAGGTTGATTCTAGGGGTACCAGCTTGGGCCATAAAGGTGGGGATGGCAGTATATTTAAAGAGTTTGATTTGGAAGAAGAAACAAGATCCCATGTTTAAGCTGTGAGGAGTACCCATAACTAGTGTGATAGAAGCTAAATAGACTGGGGAGGAACTTGAGACCTGCAGAAAAAAGAACACCATGATGATGCAAGAACCAAGGAGTGGTCAGTTCCTATCATCTCTCTAGCTGGACTGCCAGGATGCAGTAAATAGGATAGTCACTATTGCCGGGAACCAGTGGAATCCCAAGAGGCCTAGAGTGGTGTTCCATACATCATTTCCTACAACCCTAGGCAAAGACCTATCCTTAGTCCAACTTCAGGGTAGCACCTTCCATAGCATAGTCTACGCTGGAGGGGAAAGTGAGCAAAGAGAAATCTTTGGGACAACAGTGATAATCCTATAATAGAAACAAGGATAACTTCACCCATGATCCCCATGTAACTGCATAATCTCAGAAACTCTGAGAAGTAAGTCCTGGGTAAGCAAAGTTTGAACAGGGACTTAACTATGATATTCCTGGCCAATATTTTCCCCCCTAGGGATGCAAATATTTATTAGGACGATGAAAGAAGATAATATTTTTGGAAATTAACCAATGCAATTTATTTTTGCAGTCATTCTTAAGTTCTTAATGTTTTCAAAACTCTATGTACTGAGTAAATAATAATTATTTCAAGAGGGGGTCGGATCCAATTTAGAACAACAAAAAAGTCACCATTTCATTTTAAGTTTGAAAGTAGAAGTTAAAAAATCCAGAGTGAGCAAGGAGGAAATTAAATTCACAAGGGTCATGTCTAGAAACCCAAGATGGTAGGCAACAGGTTCAGGGAGATTCTAAAACAAAAGAGTAATAACTTGGCTTTCCCAGGTAAAGCCCACAACACTACAAATGTTCTAGAAAAAGCTTAAATCCAACAATGACCCAAATGCTATTAACTAACAAAATTGAATAAGGTCTCTGAGTTCTTGAGTTTTTGACCTGAGTGTGGTGTAGAAAAAGATATAAGAGGCTTGCACTGAGAGAACAGGTGGATCAAAGGAGACTTCATGTTTGGAACAAAGAAGATAAACAAGGATGGTCTGACAACTTGAGACCACTGGAGGGGTATGGACTTAACGGTGTATAGACCAGGTTTTCAAGTTCAGACAGGACTAGCTATAAATTGCACAGAGGATACCACATGGATCAGATGACCCATCCCTAGGCAGAGACAATTTCTTTTAAAATATTTTATTTATTTATTTGACAGAGAGAGAGATCACAAGTAGGCAGAGGGGCAGGCAGAGAGAGAGGAAAGGAAGCAAGCTCCCTGCTGAGCAGAGAGCCCGATGAGGGGCTCGATTCCAGGACCCTGAGATCATGACCTCAGCCGAAGGCAGAGGGTTACCCACTGAGCCACCCAGGCAGTCCCTCCCTGATCCCTTTTTTGACCAGGATTTTAGTTCAACTCCTGGTTTGAAGTAGAAAATAAGGGAGAATCACAAACTGATTTGAAAACTTATACTGACCACATCAAGTTCAGGAAATTACTAAGTAAACTTGAATTGGCAATACAGAAATTTGCAGCATCAGAAAGACTGGAAATTCTTAAGTAGTTTCAGTTATCCTAGGAAAAAAAGCATTTTCATTTTTAGCATCCAGATTTTGTGACTATGTGAAAATTAACCACAATATACATATTAAGAGTAACAGGTATATAGCAAACATTTAATAAATGATAGCTACCACTTATTATTACATTATTACATCATTCCACTTTCATCTGAACTTTATGCTTTGTTTTTTTTTAAGATTCTGTTTATTTATTTGACAGACAGAGATCACAAGTAGGCAGAGAGGCAGGCAGAGAGAGGGGAGGGAAGCAGGTTCCCTGCTGAGCAGAGAGCTTGATGTGGGGCTCAATCCCAGCACCCTTAGACCATGACCACAGCTGAAGGCAGAGGCTTAACCCACTGAGCCACCCTAGCGCCGCTTTATGCTTTGGTTTTATCAACTTATAGGTCTTAAGAAGCAAACATCTTTAAAATGTCCTATTAGTTTATCAGGTGGCACAAAAGTACTGGCAAATAAAATCCTTGGTTCTGAAAGAGGTAATATAATTATGGGACTGTGGTGGAGTAAAAGACTAATGTTCAAGAAGGGAGCATTCTAGAAGAATTGATTAAGTTCGTAATTTTGCCTGGAAAGGAAAACAGGCTCATCTAGCCCCCAAGTCACACATGAATTATTTGTACCAGGATGATATTTAAATAATTAATAATGAGAAACTTAGCTTAATATTCCTGCCAACCACCCTGTATTGAGGAACCAAATTTTTTAAATATGGCTTGGGAAGTCTGGGATCAAGTAAATGTGTTGGGTGGTCTTGCAAGCTATTTTCATCACATTGTAGGAGCTCAGTGGACTGCTTTTCTCTCCATTAAAGGACTGTACCAGAACATCTATTTATATTCCCAAGTCAGGCCACCCTCTTTCTTGGAAAATACTGTCAAAAGTGAAACACTCTTCCATTATGAACTGCCTGATTTTACTCTCTAGGGGTGCCACAAGTCTTACTTTGTATTTATTTCTCATCCTTTTGAACATGCATTTTTATAGCATTGCAAGTTAATTACAGATAATTTTTTAGTCCTCATATTTTGGGTTGGTAACTTTTATTAGCATGTAAAGAGCTATCTTCATTCTTCACGTCACTGCCGCAATGACTCCAAGACTCACCGGGGGTGGGTTACTTCTTCCTGAATCATGTGTTTATGAGCTTCAGTCATTTCCTGGCCAGAATTGCTTACTGTTTATTTTGACTTTCTCCTCCATTTGAAGATTCTTCTGAGTTTGGGGCAGGTTTGTCTATTGACTATAAGTGCCTAATCACATTTTTTTTTTTTTTTACCCAGTTGGAATTATAATTTTACATGTAAATGGTGATGTGAAAATGCCCCAAAGTACCACTTTTTTTGTGCTCTCAAGACTATTTCTTAGAACTACTAGTCTTTAGTCTTCACTCATCCCTCAGAACCTAAACTAATTCCCTATCCACACTTGTAAAATGCCTAAATGAGTTTATAGTCATATAATTGTGAATAAACTCATCACCTATTATAATCCTAAAATTATTAATCAGGACAAGCACTATTGTATTATATTATAACTGATTAATAATGCTACTAGGTATTTTGTTTTTTCGTTCATGAAAACAAAGCTTGCTTATTAAAGACACCAGTGTTCAATGTATGAGTGTTAAGCCTTTTCATGTATGATGATATTTGGGTAGAAGAATTCCTTTGCCATATATTAGAGTGGTATTCATTAATTCATTCAATAAGTTTAGTAGATAGTTATCGAGTGACAACTATATTCCAGGCACTCTCCTAGGCAATGTGTGTACATTAGCTAATAAAACAACAAAAGATTTATTCTTATTGAGATTACAATCTAGCTAGGGGAGATAGAAAATAAAAAATAAATTGTGTTTACCGTTGATGTTAACATATGGAGAAAAATAAGCCAGAGAAGGGAGATGGGACAAGGTAGGGAAGAAGCTGCTATATTTCAAAAGGTTTTAAGAGGGAAGGCCTCATTGACTAGGTGAGGAGACCACCAGAGGAGAGGATATGCACAGGCCCAGATCTAAGGGCCAAGACTATGAGGCAAAGAAAGCAGCAAGTGCATAGCCTTGGGGCAGGATGGCCTGACGTGTTCAGGAACAGCAAGGAGGCCAGAGTGGGTGGAAAACTGGGAGGGAGAAGAATGAGAGAAGGGATGTGGAGAAGGTAGCAGGTAACCCTGACATACTATTTAGAAGTCTGTGGAGGCTTTGCTTATAAAGAGTGAGACACCATTGTGCGGGCATTGAGCCAAAGAGTGATAAGATCAGATCTTCTGTTTTAAGAGGGTATCTCTGAATCATGTCCTGAGAAATGTGTGTAAGGAGGGGATGATAGAAGCAGGGAGTCAGTGTCAGAGGCTTTTGCAATAAACTAAGTAAGTAAAAGACGAAGGGTAGTACCAATGGGCGTGGGGAGAGCATACCAATTCTAGATCGAATCTGAAAGTTGAGTCAATAGGAATTGCTGGTTCACCATAGGACAACTCTGAGTCAGTGAGTCAAGAATGACACTAAGCTTTTTACCCAGTGAGGGGAAAGAAGTAATTGCCATTGGCTGACATGAAGAAGGCTATAAGGAATAGATTTAGGGCTAGGGTGGGGTCAGATAAGATCTGGAGCTTAGTTTTAGACAACTTAATTTTAGGTGCCCATATGCATAGGAGGTTAGCTCTAGAGTTGATAGTCGAATATATCAGTCTGGAGTTAAGGGCCCTTCCAGATATCTCCGTATTGATAGCCTTTAAAGCCATAAGACTGGATGAGATCACTAAGGGAGTAGGCAGAGATAGTTAAGAGATCCAACAGGGAATGTAGGCACTCCAGCTTTGGAAAAATGAGCTGGGGGAAGGGAGAAAAGAATGAGAGAATGTCTTGCTCTGGAAGGCAAGGGAAAAAAATGTTTTAAGGAGGAGAGGGTGTTAAACTCTCTCTTTACCCATCAGTTGATGTCAGTGTTAAACTTCATCTTATTGACCTATCTGTGCCAAGTTCTACTGATAGGCCAAGTTAAAGACTGGGCTTTTGCCACTAGGTTTATTTTTATATTTTTTTAAAAGAGATTTATTTATTTATTTGTAAGATAGAGAGGAAGCACAAGCAGGGGGAGCAGCAGGCAGAGGGAGAAGCAGGCTCCCCACTGATTAAGAGGCCCAGTGAGGGGCTCCATTCCAGGACCCTGGGATCATGACCTGTGCCAAAGGCAGATGTTCAACCGACTGAGCCACCCAGGCACCCCTTGCCTCTAGATTTAAATCCTACATTTAATTTTTATTGACCCTCGTGAGTGTAATTTTAGTAGAGTGGTGGGGATGGAAGTGTGAATTGGTTTCAAGAGTGTGGCAGAAGAGAAATGGAGTACAGAAAAAAGTGGGCACTTCTTGGCAGGCTTTTGTTATCACAAGCATAGATACGGGGCAGGAGCTGGAGGAGACTATGTGGTCAGGAGAATGATTTCTAAACTTGTTTTCTAAGACTTGGTAGGTGATACGATGTTGTGTGTTGAGGGGTCATGACTCAGTGGAGGAGGAAAACCTGGCGATGCAGAAGTGAGGAAACAACTCCTGGAGGAATATCTATGATGGGGTGAGAAGACAGGGGCGTAAGGCTGCGGGGAAGAGCTGACTTTAGAGAGGAGAACTGATGGCTTGTTCATGGTATCACAAGGGAAGGTGGAGCCGTAAAAACATGGGTAACTGTGGAAAACCCGCTCTTGAGGGCTTCTGTTCTCTCAGGGAAATAGGAAGCAAAGCTGTATCACCAGACAGTGAGCATGGAAGATAAGGTTCGGAAGTGTGAGATGAGATGGGTATAAAAGAGTCAATGGGTCAGGAAATGTCTAAGATTACCAGGCAGTGCTTATATCCCAAGTAAGCATTGGGGGACTTCTATTTCTTGGGAAAATATTCCCAGATTATTAAAAAATGTGTTTGAAAAAAAATGTGTTTGATGGAATATTTTGGGGAACCATTGTATACTACGTTGGCTCTCTCTGCTAGAGTCAATGAACAGGTTAACAGCTGCTACCACATCTTCTTTAAGGAAAGATGTTTAACATTATACAACCAAGTTTTTTCCAGATGCTTGAGAGCACTGAAGTCTTAGTGTAGCACCACCTATTAGCACCCTCCAGAACACCGTTCCATGGAATCCAGTTTGGAAAATCACTGCCACAACTATAGCACCACCAAGGTGCCCCCCAGTACCCAACAGAAGCTCTGGAAGTCACCCCTATTCCATCCGTAAGGGGCAACATCTGAACTAGATGCAAAACTTAACTCTCTAGGTAAACCATGAGGCAAGAGGCAAAGAAAGTAGCAAGTGCATAGCCCCGGGGCAGGATGGCCTGGTGTGTACAGGAACAACAAGGAGCTGTTCTCTGAAGTTCCTCATCCATGAACCATGATGGGGTACAAGAAGCCTTCATGACAATTCAGGCCCATGGGAAGAACAACGTGCTCAGCTCCAGGAACTCAAACCTGACATGCACAGGCTGGGAGATCCCGGCAAGTCTTTCACACTTCAGTATCTAAGTGTCCACTGAAAGATTTCCTTCACAGTTGTGGGAACAGAATACACAGTGATTAAGAGTGCTTACCGGAAGTCCATTAACGTAGGAGCAAATCTCAGCTTCATTTCCTACTTGCCGGGTCACCTTGGAAACAGGTTAACCTCCATGGATCTCGGTTTTCTTCTTTGTAAAACAGAGAGGATATCCCCTACCTCACTGGCTATTGCAAGGATTAAATGAGATAAAACACATCAAGCACTTAGCACATTGATTTTTTTACATGCGTACTGTAACAAGAGAATGCAGTAACTGATATGGAGCACTACTCTAAATTAAAAGTCCTTTGAAATTGTAAAGCAGCAATGTTGGTTCTTTATTAACGGTGTGGGAAAAGGAATTAAATTAAGAATGTTTTTAAAACAAAACATGTAATACAAATAGATTTGGTTCTTAAAAGTACGATGCAAACCCACTACTCCTCACTGATTTTCTTCATCTGTTTTCTCCCCAAGATTTTGACGACAGTCTATTGTAGAGGTTTATCAAACTTGCGCTGCATTATTGCAGAAAGGAATGGCTTTTCTGTTGGGGATAATAATAGTAACAAAATAATATCATTTTAGATTTGTGGTCTCGCATTTCCTTTCCAAGCAGGTATTGCTCCTGATGGGAAAATAAAGGTTACTAAAGGGTTAACTGACTTTAGTAAAGGTCAACAACATGGCAAAATCATTCCACTCCTGGAGCAGCAGGAAAGCATGTTTCTGACATATTTATAACTCCATGGTTAAGATGTTCGTTTAATGTGCTTTTTTATCCAAAGGTCTCTGACCATTTAAACCTTTCCCCCCTTTAAGTTAGATGTGACTTGCTAGCTATTAATGTCCTTTAAGTACCTGGTTTATGCTCAGTTTAAGATCTGGCCCTAACAATTTTCAAAGAATGCTACCTTTACAAAATTCCAAGATAATTACGGCAATTGTGTGTGTGTACGTTTTTTTTTTTTAAAACAAACATGTTTGAGTTAAAATTAAAACCTCCCTTTAGATTTGAAGTTTAAAAGAATTAAGTTTGCTTGCTTGTTGTAAGAAGATATTTCTGAGACTTTGTGATGCAAAGAATAAGAAATACATTTTGAATATAGCTTTAAAATGTGCTTGAATATGTCTGCTATGAATCTTGGAAACTGATCCAAGACCAGGTTCAGAAATAGGAGCTAAAAACCTGAAGTCTAGGGCTTGTTGCCCAATCCAAGAGGACCGCCTTTCCCCTTTCTAACTTTGATGCTTCTAGATAAAATGGCATATTTCCTTGCAGCTTGATTACCTATTAGTAAATAAAAGTGGTATTTATAAGTATTTGGGGGGTTATATTATATAAATATTTTCATTAGTAAGAAATACAGGTCCTAAATGTTGATGTGCACAAATGGATACAAGTCAATACACGTGCACACGGAAGGATAGAATTACGTGTGGTGTGCATCTAGATTTTCGCAGCAGACCCAGCCATATGTTTCTTGTCTAGGAGGCTGCCCAGTGAACTCATGCATGTGGATAACAGTTCTAGCAGGCAAAAAGCCATATAAACAATGGGCATAACTCATAATGAAACAAAGAAGCATGCTAATAGCAAATTGTATCATTATAGAACACTACTCAACCGAACTTTTTAATGAGTAATTTTGATAAATGAGCAAATGAGATGTTAATATAGCCATCCCACTGAAAAGAAATCGAATGTTTGATGGTGAAGGATCACATAGCATTTTGCACTCTAAGATGTGACAAGTCACTTCCTCTCCCTGACTTTTGCCTATGCTTATCTTCTTTGCAACCTTTCTGGAGTCAGCCAAGACAGTATCAAGCACAATGCCTGGAAAACGGTGGTTAAGTTGTATGAGATATTTTGTTTTGTCATTGCGACTGGAAAGAACTGCTTCCAGTTTCAGAGAAATAAAGAACGGGATTTAAATTCTTTGTCCTTTTATGTAATAAATAGAATGTGTACTTTGTGCTTAGGGTCGGGGTGGGAAGGGTAGTGTAATAAAACTAAGGAATTTCACTCATAGAGGAGCATTTTTGTATGTTGAAAGTAAGCCTTATGTTTCACCTGATGTTTTCTCCTGAGAAAATACAGTTGCCCTGCTTAATTCAATGAGGAAAATATTTAATAATTGATGAGGATTTGTGGAGTTGAAAATTGTAAACAAGGCAGTATTTCAATACAACAGCTCTAAAATAACTAAATAGACTTCCTCTGTTGTATTTATTCACCCTTTCTATAGCACCTATCATCTTAATACTTAGGCATAAAAGTACCGGGCATAATGTGAGGATGAAAATATTATGATTCCATCTCATTTTTCTCTCTCAGTAGTTAAAATATTGACAGTGTTCAGCCATACATTTATTCCGCCATGTTACACTGCTCGGTTCCTGAGACTAAAGAATTCCTTATGTACAACGAATGTTTCAGTGATTGATGTGAAAGAAATATGAAGGCGTGACACTGTATTTTAGTTAAACAGTCAGTCAGTGGTTTATTTAAATAGAAGTAATACACAAATTTGTAGATACAGTAGCAATAGCCAATGGCCCTGTATTCAGTGTTCTTTGCCTTGGTTTCATTCTCATTTTCAAAGAAGCTCTCTCTCCTCTCATGATTTCACACCACCCAGTTAAGTTGCTGAGACCCATTTTTAGCTGCTGGGGCTGCGAAGGTTATCAAGCCCTTTCATGTTAATGAGCTACACAGACATGATTTATATCATAACAATTGATGACAGATGGCACAAAATCCTTGTAATTGTTGTTTTGAAGATAAAATGATGGGGCACCTGGGTGGCTCAGTCGGTTAACCCACGGACTCCTGAGTTTGGCTCAGGTTATGATCTCAGGGTCCTGAGATGGAGCATTGCCTCAGGCTTCATGCTCAGTGGGGGATCTGTTTCAGTTTCTCTCCCTCTTGCCCTCCCTCCCCCTGCTCATGCATGTGCATGCTGTCCTCTCTAAAATAAATAAATAAAACCTAAAAGAGAGAGAGAGAGAGAGAGAGAGAGAGATGATATGAAAGTACCAGGTGCCTCAAAATCCTCATCTGTGCTGTGGGGATCATATTCCCTTTCAAGTATTTATTGAGTGCCTACTATACCAGGTCTGCAGCAGCAAATACCAGAGAAAAATCCTCTGCACTTTGGAACTCCCAATCTTGGGGAGGTAGGCTGGAGAGGGATAGGCAGAAGCAACGACAATAAAGCAAAATGTACAGTGTATCTGATGGTGATGGTGATAAATGGCGTATGGAGAAAGATAAAGGGGAAAGAGGTTAGGAGTGCTTGTGGGGCTTGCAACTTAAAGTGGTTTGACAAGGCCAGCCCCGAAGAAGTAAAAACAATAGTAGAAGTTCATAGAATTCTTGTGAAGGTAAATAAACTGTATGTAAAATGCTTTGACCAGTGTGTGGCACATAGTAAAGATTTAACAAGTGTCGGTTTCAAAAAGAGGTAGTGATGTTTAGTGTTGTCCTGAGAAAGGTTTTTGTTCTGTTCCTTCATTTGCCATGGCCATTTTTATCTGAAATTAGGAATGAATTTGTTTTCAAATTTTGTATAAAAGGTTCAAAAAACTAATTGGTAAACTAGACAAAAATTCAGAACTGGGAAACCTAAGTCTTAGTGGATAGATTATCCACAATTTGTCCCTGTCTTAAAAAGGGAGAAGGAGGAGGAGGAGGAAGGGAGGAAGAAGGGAAGGAGGGAAAGAAAAATTCTTTATTTAATGTCTATTTTTCAAAGAATAAAGTTGTTTTAAGTCATAGACACAGTTTAAATTATTTGAACTTTAAGTGTAGTCTAACTTGAAACATAGGTCAGTTAAAACGGATGTATCCCAAATATGAGAAAATACTAATCTTTGCTAATTGAATTAACTGGGTTCAAACATCTTAGTCAATATGCAGAGATCTTGTATGTTCCTTTAGATGATTTTTCTTTATAATCAGCTTTATTATTCTTGTAGGCGTACTTTAGTAGTAAACAAAGAATAAGTTATTTGTATTAAACAAGCTAACAACAAAGCTAATATAAAAGGAAAATAAATAATTATAGGGCACCACTTTCACCACTGTTGTTCAACATAGTACTAGAAGTCCCAGCAACAGCAATCAGACAACAAAAAGAAATAAAAGGTATTTAAATTGGCAATGAAGAAGTCAAACTCTCCCTTTTTGCAGATGACATGATACTCTATATGGAAAACCCAAAAGACTCCACACCCAAACTACTAGAACTCATACAGCAATTGAGTAATGTGGTAGGATACAAAATCAATGTACAGAAATCAGTTGCTTTCTTATACACTAACAATGAAAATATAGAAAGAGAAATTAGAGAATTGATTCCACTTACCATAGCACCAAGAACCATAAAACACCCAGAAATAAACCTAACCAAAGAGGTAAAGGATCTGTTCTCAAGGAGCTACAGTACACTCATGAAAGAAATTGAAGAAGATACAAAAAGATGGAAGAGTATTCCAAGTTCATGGATTGGAAGAATAAACATTGTTAAAATGTCTATACTACCTAGAGCCATCCATACTTTCAATGCCATCCCAATCAAAATTCTGCCTTTTTCAAAAAGCTAGAACAAACAATCCTAAGATTTGTATGGAACCAGAAGAGACCCCCAAATTGCTAAGGAAATGTTGACAAAGAAAAACAAAACTGGGGGCATCATGTTGCCTGATTTCAAGCTTTACTACAAAGCTGTGACCACGAAGACAGCATGGTACTGGCACAAAAACAGATACATAGACCAGTGGAACAGAGTAGAGAACCCAGATATGGACCCTCAACTCTATGGTCAAATAATCTTCGACAAAGCAGGAAAAATATACAGTGGAAAAAAGACAGTCTCTTCAATAAGTGGTGCTGGGAATATTGGACAGATTTGTGTAGAAGAATGAAACTCGACCATTCTCTTACACCATACACAAAGATAAATTTGAAATAGATAAAAGACCTCAGCATGAGGCAGGAATCTATCAAAATCCTAGAGAAGAACATAGGCAGTAACCTTTTTCTTTCAAGATATGTCTCAGCATAAAAAATTATTAAGGTCCGCCTGGGTGGCTCAGTTGGTTAAGCGGCTGCCTTCGGCTCAGGTCGTGATCCCAACGTCCTGGGATCCAGTCCCGCATCGGGCTCCTTGCTCAGTGGGGAGCCTGCTTCTCTCTCTGCCTCTGCCTGCCTCTCTGTCTGCCTGTGCTCACTCACTCTCTCTCCCTCTATCCCTGACAAATAAATAAATAAAATCTTTTTAAAAAAATTATTAAAAAAAATATATGTCTCAGCAACTTCTTTCAAGATATGTCTACAAAAGCAAAGGAAACAAAAGTGAAAATGAACTTTTGGGATTTCATCAAGATCAAAAGCTTCTGCACAGCAAAGGAAACAGTCAACAAAATAAAGAGGCAACCCACAAATGGGAGAAGATATTTGCAAATGACACTACAGACAAAGGAATGACACCCAAGATCTATAAAGAACTCCTCAGACTCAACACACACACAAAACAGATAATCATGTCAAAAAATGGGCAGAAGACATGAACAGACACTTCTCCGAAGAAGACATACAAATGGCTAACAGACGTATGAAAAAATGTTCATCATCATTAGCCATCAGGGAGATTAAAATCAAAACCACATTGAAGACCATCTTACACCAGTTAGAATGGGCAAAATTAACAAGACAGTAAACAACGTGTGTTGGAGAGGATGTGGAGAAAGGGAAACCCTTTTACCCTGTTGGTGGTAATGCAAGTTGGTGAAGCCACTTTGGAAAACAATGTGGAGGTTCCTTAAGAAATTAAAAATAGAATTTCCCTATGGCCCTGCAATTGCACTACTGGGTATTTACTCCAAAGATACAGATGTAGTGAAAAGAAGGGCCATCTATACCTCAATGTTCATAGCAGCAACGGTCACGGTCACCAAACTGTGGAAAGAACCAAGATGCCCGTCAACGGATGAATGGATAGGGAAGATGTGGTCCATATATACTATGGAGTATTATGCCTCCATCAGAAAGGATGAATATTCAACTTTTGTATCAACATGGACAGGACTGGAAGAGATTATGCTGAGTGAAATAAGTCAAGCAGAGAGAGTCAAGTATCAAATGGTTTTGCTTACTTGTGGAGCATAAAGAATAACACAGAGGACATTGGGAGTTGGGGAGGAGAAGTGAGTTGGGGGAAATCGGAGGGGGAGACAAACCATGAGAGACTGTGAACTCTGAGAAACAAACTGAGGGTTTTGGAAGGGAGGGGGTGGGGGTTGTGTGACACTGATGGTTGGTATTATTATGGGGGCATGTACTGCATGCAACACTGGGTGTTTTGCATAAACAATGAATTTTGGAACACTGAAAAGAAATAAAATAAAATGGAAAAAATAATTATAGGGCACCCACTATGTGTGGGTATGTGCTAGATAATTTGGAAGTTGCTTTCATTTATCCTTCAAAAAGTTTTGAGGACTTGTGTTTTGGGCACTGCCCAAGGCACTGGTGGGACATCTGAGAAGTGTTTGGACACAGTTCTTGCCAGATCTCATAGAGCTTACAGCCTTATAGAGGAAGGTATGTACGGCCTCATTAGTTCTTCATCTCCTTATAAAGAAGGTATTGCCCCACGTGTATAGGGAGGAAAACTAAAACCAAGAAAAATGAGGTGAGCTGTCAAGGGCCACTCAATCAAGTGATGAGAACCAGAATCAGTTTAGAACATTCTGTTCACAGGTGCAAGCTCTTTCACTACTGACTCAGTAAAATTTGAGTGTGAAATACAAATGCAGTTGGTATTTACCTTTCTAATTACAGCCTGTTTACTCAACTTTTAAAAAATTAATGTTCATTTCTCGATGTAAATCGATGCAGTAGGAAGATGAACCATGACCAGACTACGCAACTA
Source organism: Mustela nivalis (assembly GCF_964662115.1). Lineage (NCBI taxonomy): Eukaryota > Metazoa > Chordata > Mammalia > Carnivora > Mustelidae > Mustela > Mustela nivalis. Next base: position 56,593,833 of record NC_139034.1, on the reverse strand, counting down.
GGTGAGGCGGAACTGGGATTCACATTTTGCCTTAGGTAAATCATGCATGGATTAATCTAGAATCAACTACATTATGGTTTGTACACCTCAATGATTTTTTAAAACCACATTATGTGGGAAAAGTTCAGGTAAAGAAGCATCTTTTTTTTTTTTTTTTTGGTAGTTTATGAATTGATGTTTTTACAATGATGGGTCAATAACTCTTAAGCCGAATGGCATATGCCTCCTTTTTAAGCTATCTGCCAGCAACAAGTCCAAAGAGAGCCTCAGCATCATAACGGTATGCATCTTGCAACTAAAACATTCTGCACAATTATGTAACAAAAAGGCAGACACTGCCCGATGAATGCCCCAGATTCCATTTCTCCTTGCCTACTTCCCTGCAATTGGTTTCCATGAAGCCATGTGACCCAATTTTGGCCAATGAATTAGTAGCAGATGGTAACAGGTGAGGCTTCTAGAAAACTTTCTAAAACTTGGCCTTCACCTTTAGCTTTTTTCTTTCTTCCTAGTGGGGCAGGAAAAAGAAGTTACACTTTAAGAAGGGGAACAGGGAAACAAAATGAGCTTTGGGGCCTTGTGGCACCAAAGAGCAGCTGTACAGTTCCCAACTGGAGCTGCCTCCCTTTGGCTTCTTGTTTTGTTGAAGGAGAAGTTGAGACCAAAAGTATGTATCTTCAGCCGCCATTAGTCAAGTTTTCTGTTCTTTGCAAAGGAAAATAAAGCAATACTTAATCAGTGATCTTCTCCCTTCCCTTCCTTCTCTTTTCCCCTAGATCTTCCTTTCCTGTTCTGTTATTCCCAAGTTTTAGGATTTAATTTTTTTCTTTCTATTCTTTTCTAATAAGTTCTTTATCTCCCAATTGGATAGAATGAATGATCTATTCACATGACTTCCAGTGTTATCAGAACTGTAAACATGCCCGGACTCCTGAATTTCCTACTCTTCAGACCTTTCTTTTCACTTCTTACCAAGACTTGAAATATGAGACGTTGTTTCCTATTTTCTTTCCCTTGTACCCCTTTCCCAAAATAATAGGTTGTTGAATTTTAGTCTGAATTTGTAATATCTTTTGCAGCTGTTGCGTCATTGGTTTCCTATAGTAGCAAATTGTGGCAAGAGCAGTTTGACTCAGCCCAAGCTTTCTACCTACCAGTGTTACCCGGTCCTAGAGTTCAGTTCCTACTAATCAAAGAATTAAAATGCAAGCCATTTCTGTTTGCTAATTTAAAGTTTGTTTTTTTTGTTTTTTGTTTTTTTTCTCTGAAGCGCCACTCAACTAACCAGAACACCTTAGCCAGAACACAGGGAAGATGGCACTCTCAGATATATGATGTGGTCATTGTTAAGTTGGTAGAATAATTTTGAACAATAATCTGGCAGTATGTTTCTAGAACAGTAAAAACAAATTCATAATCTTTGTTTTGGGAACAACTTAGAGGAGACTATCTAAAAAAAAAAAAAAAAATTTTTTTTTTTTTTTTTAAAGAAAGATGCCAAGATAGTCACTATAATCTAAGTATAATTGTAAAAATTTGGAGAAAATTCTTGTGGTGGGGATAAGCTAAATAAGTAATGGCAATTCACTACTAGGACAAATAATGATTATGATGACTTTATATCAAAATAAAAGATATAAAAAATTACAATAAAATTATGAACCCCAAGTCAGAAAAGACAGTAGTTACCCCTGTAGGGCTAGGAGAGGGATGTGACTGGGATGACCAGAGTGGGGGCTTTGAGTGTTGGAAATATTCTATTACTTAAGCTAGGAAGAGGCCACAGGAACGTGCCATAACATATATATGTTATATATTATTTTACACACATGACATAGTTCATATTATTAAAAAATAAAAATGTCTTTTGAAGAAATTTTTAACCTCCACAAAGGCTCTCTCTCCATTCTTCTTAGTGTTCCCTAACAGATACAACTTTATCCAGAGTACTGTAACTGTATTTTATATTATAGTTATTCATTACTTTTATCTAAGCTCATCTTCGTATGCTTATAATACTGAGGCTAGTGTCTTGTATATAGCATGAAATTAAAGTGGTATTCTGCAAACTATGTACACTTTAGCTGAATTAAATTATTTCCATGGGGCATAATTTCTAATTATAAAAATAAAAAAGGCAAGGATAGCTATATTTCAAATCTGATAATGCCTCAATTTGTTATATTTTAAAAATGCAAATTATCTGTTTATTACATTATATCTCTAACATTTGCAATCTAAAGACTTGCAAAGTGCATCTTTTTTTTTTTTTAAGATTTTATTTATTTATTTGACAGAGAGAGACACAGTGAGAGAGGGAACACAATCAGGGGGAGTGGGAGGGGAAGCAAGCTTCCTGCTGAGTGGGGAGTCTGATGGGGGGCTTGATCCCAGGACCCTGGTCATGACCGGAGCTGAAGGCAGATGCCCAACGATTGAGCCACCCAGGCACCTCACAAAGTGCCATTTTGAAAAACAACTTTTCCTATGAATTTTCACTCTGGTTATGAAAATTAAATTTTTATTTAATACAATTCTACTTAAAAAAAGAAAAAATAGTATAATTGATTGGATCATTTTTAAATGATTAAATATGATAGGGACAACAAAATTAGATAAATGTGTTCCAAATCTGATACATTTCTGTATGTAAAGACTTCTAATTTAAAAGAAAGTTGCCAGAATCCATGTTCAAAAGGTGTTTATCAACACATTTCAGTTTTGCTTGTTGTTTTTAATATGTGCCCCCAAATGGAAACTCAGGTTTTCAGCTATATTGTGTTTTAACATGTCACTCCAATTTTGTATGTTATTCTAATTGGCTCAACAAACATTTGACTAATCATCTACCATGTACAAAATACTGTGATGGGGAAAGGCTAAAAACATGGTTAAGGTGCATCTTCAGTTCTCAAATGGGTTACCTATCTAGGAGCGCCAATAATATTTAATGAAAGCAGGAAGGTGAAAGTACCCTAGTGATAAGTGAGGGAATTAACACTTGCTGGATGCCTACTTGGGCCAGGTTATCTCCTGCTGTGTATCTCATACTGGCCCAAGTGAGGACCCAATAAACGTTCATCCTTCGAAGTATGGGGAATATCATTTAAATGGGTGGAAAAAATGGAGAATCAAAAAGGTACTCTTTCATTACATTAAAAGAAGCCTCAAGAGGGGAAGATAATTTTGTGGTGAGGGGGTGGGATATGTATATCTGTGTGTGGGGTGTCATGGAATCATTTTGGGAAGATTCCACAGCGATAATGGGGTGGGGGGGCGGGGCGCGGGGCGGTGAACCATCTATTAAGGCAGCTAGGAAGGAGAGGGCATGGCAGGGTATCCACCTGGGTTTGAAGTCTGAAATACATGAAAATCTATGTGGGGCCCTCAAATGTCATGGTTATTGTATTGATGCTAATTTGTGTCACTTTGGGTTTTAAATGTAAGTATGCTCTAATTAAGGCTTTGCTGGAGATGAGGTGGAATGGACCTGAGGGAAGGAGGCCAGAGTTTCAGAGCTGCGGGGTGGGGGGTGGGTGGGGTGGGGGGGATGGGGAGGAGGGGATGGGGGGGGGAGGGAGTAGGAGCGCTGCAGGGGACTTGACTAGAAATGACTATGCAGGAGCTTGGAAAAGAAGAGATACGTCTGAGAGCGCAATAAAGATATTTAAGCTAGAAGGACCCAAACTGTATTGATTGCAACAAAACAAAGTTATAAAATGTCATTTTCCTCTAATTTCCAGACAGCTCCTCACTCAAATCAAAACATGTTGTTTACCATGTAATCACATAATATCACCAGCTGTTTGCATTCCTAGTAAGGCTTTTTACATGCCTTTCTCAAACTCAAACAGGAAAACTTCCTTTTGCAGAACATCATTACCAAAATACGACATGTGAAAAAAATGGGCATGGAAACCTGACAATACACGTTCACTTCTGACCGCAGGGAAAAGTCAAAACTATAGTTTAAGATTTATTTATAGCTTTGGAAGTCACATTTATTTTGACTTTGAATCAAGTCTAGTCTTTCAACACAGCTTTTACTTCTGAAAATGGACTCAATTTTCCCCCATCCCTGCCTGAAATTGTATTAGTGTTAAATCATCCATGCGATCCTTGGCATCACTAATCCAAAGGCTTAAGAACTTTAAATATACACAGATACTGAAGAGTCTTTACCTTAGAGAAATCAGGGTGTGGTACAGATAATACTCTTAATACTGTAAAAGATTTTTCTATCATTGACACTAATTTTTCAGAGTATTACCACTGGTGAAGTATAATTAAGAAGATCTGACAAAAAGTTTGCAGGTAGGTAACATTTATTTTTACATTAACAACTTAAAATCTCTAGTTGTGAGTTCTGCCTTATCGTTTACACTGAGTGAGATATTACTTGCCTTGGGGTTACGTGTAGGTTCTTCTCTTTTCTGGGACAAGATGTTAGGTAAAAGAATACCAAGTTTAAAAAACTCAGAATACCAACCTCTAGCAGCCTTGTTAATCCATGCACCTTTTGGTACTTGTAATAATCAAGACTAAGTAAAAGAAGTATATGCATTTAGGAAAATGAGTCATCTTTGACCCAAATTATCTTGGTTTTAAACAGAATTGAAGTACCATAAAGAATGGGATATGAAAGATACTTTCAGCCCTGAAATTTTATGATTCTGTAATTTCAAAACATTCTTGTATGCGGTTAGAATTATACATTCCTGGTGAAAAATTGACATGTTTACATTCTCTGACTTCTCATATCCCTGCACACAAATGGAAGCGAAGGGTAAGGGACAAAAATGTAAAGATGTGCACATATTTTTGTTAGGCTATGGGTACTATTTTTCTACCTTTTCCCCTTCTGTTCACACGTTAGTTGGCTTAACGCTAAGTTTGATACAGGGAATCAGTAAATGAACTGAATTGGAACTTCAGTTCATATACACAAATGTATGTACAGACACACACATAATTTACTGCAGTATCCTAACTCTCAGTGATAACCATCTTCTTCATTCTTTGGTTTTGCTCTTCCCCACCCATCCCCAGATCATACAATGAAGTGATTCTGCCTTTTAAATTTGTATCTTTCTTCTTTCTTTCTTCCTTTCCTCTAAATCTAGGGAGTTGCCTTAATGGAACATTTCTGTTCTTTCTCATCTGTCAACAATTAAAAAAAATTGGCAAGTACTTTCCCCCCCTAATATTTGATGTACTCCCTTCTTTTAACCACATTACCCAGATTCTGGATATTAACACTGACCTTCCTCTAATTTCCTTATCTCTCCGTAATGGAGTCTTGTACTTTTCGATCTTTTGTCATTCTATTTACATGCCTCTGGCTGTTCCCAAAGGAAGGGAGTGCAGCTTGGAATGCTTTTCCACGTGCAGAAAAGCACTTGCTACAGAACATATTTATGGTCGGTCCGCCACTCAGCTTTGAGAAAGAGCTGTTAGTACAAGAACTGCCACAATGACATAATTTCTTACAGCATCCTTCACTCTTACGGTTAAACTCACTTCCTTCACTCCCTGCCCCACCTAGAGGGAAACTTCACAGTGTTTCTAGTAGAGGCAAGTTTTTCGTTTAAACACTGCATTTGTTGATAGTCTACCGTTTTCCAAACACGCCTTTTCGTGTTTCTTCCAGATGTAGTGCAGTGTAAGGGGCTGTTAACCGCGATTAGACCAGGGGGTGGGGTCCGGAGCCGCTTTCCCGAAATAGAGACCCCACCCTGCAATGGCCCCTCCGCCTCCAGGTCCCATTTTCTTTCGGGGCTCCTGATTCCTGCCGCACCTACACCTTCAGATGTGGGCATCCCTCGCCTTCCTGCTCTCACAGCTCTCGTCTTCTAAGACGACTTTGCTTAAGGAGTGGTCTGTGATTTTCAGACACTGTCACACTTAGGCCATTTGTGGTTCTTCGGAACCCCGAGAGCAGGGCAGAGCCCTCCTCTCAATACTGTCGGATGTCTAAGAGGCAGGCCCGCTGACTCGTCCAGTGAGGATCAGAAGTGGGCTGTGGACTCATCGTCCAGGCTGGACCACCTTTCCCAGCATTCCTCATGCACAGACTGTGGCAGGTGGCAGAGACCGCACCAGGCGGTACACTGCCTTTGTTTTCATTAATAACGCACACCGGGCCTTTAGAGATGTTTGGAAGATGCCACACAAAATGTAGAACACGGCTTTTCCTGGCTAGAAGTCGTTCCTTTGCTCTCATTTCCTGTTTCTCGGCCTCTCCCTTGTTTCTCTTCCCACCCCACTTGGTGCCACATTACTTCAAATCTTGCTCTCCTAACATAAACTTCCCCTTCGCAGCCTTCCCACCGCCGGGGCGGTTTCCCGCGCGGGGCGGGCTCAGGGGCACCGCGCAGGGGTGTCGGCGGGCCCGGGAGCCCCAGCGCGCTCACCTAGGTTTGCAAGAAAAGTGGCGCTCGCATCTCCACCGCTGACCGCCGCGCCCCGCCAGCCCCCCCTCCCCACCCCGCCCGTCCGCTTCCGCCCGGTCTCCTCCCCGCCCCCGCCGACCCTCCGGCGCGGCGCTGACCCCCGCGCCCTTCGAGCCGCGGCGGGAACGGGCGCCCCGCCGTTGCCTCCTCTCTCCCGCCCCAGAATCCCGCGGATCTGCTCCCCCGGGCGCGGGGGCGGGGAGGGAGGGGCCGCTCGCTTCTCGTGCCTCCCTCCTGGGGCACTGGGTCGGGGGCTGGACTCCCCGACACCGCGGGCCCCACAGCCCCCGGGGCCTCGGCAGGGGTCTGCAGCTCCAGCTTCCTTCCGCTCCTGCAAGTTCGCCTGCTTTCGCGAATAACTAACACGGGCTGGCGCCCCTTCTGCCGGGTTTCCCAGCGAGGCATGCGTTTTCCCCCGCCCCCATCCATCCCAAGGTGAAGCACCGGGAGGGAGGACACCCCCGCTTCGCCCGCAACGTGCGCCGCTCCCGAACCCAAACAATGATCCCGCTTCCTTCCTCGCTCAGCCCTCCTCCCGCCCCACCCCCCGCGCGCACCCCAGCATCCAGGGCACCGCCCGCCCGGACTGCCCCTGCCCGGACCCCATTGTTGCCCGACCCGGGCGATGCCCGGCGCCCGGGGGCGGTCCCCGGGAGCCGCCGCGCCTCCGCGCCCGCAGCCTCGGCCGGCCGCTGGAGCCGGCTCCGCCCACACCTTTCCAAGTTAGCTGGCGGGTGAGCCGCGGGGACGGCTCGGGCGCCCGGCCCCCTCCCTGCACGCCCCCACCCGGGCCGGAGCGGGGAGGGGGCGGGCGGCCGAGCGGGCTCCGCGCTCGGTTTGCCTCCGAATTCTCTTCCTAAGGCTGCCTTGCGCGCTCTGACACAAAAGAGGGCACTTTCGCGCGGCTCAGCGCGAGTCCTCGCCTGGCGAGTTGCAATCCGGGGGCTCCACCCGCCGCGAGGCCCCGCGGGCCCCCCTCGGCCGGCGGCTCCCAAAGCTCCGTTGGCCATGTGTAGGTTATTTTGGGTGCTGCAGCAAGGTGGTGCAGGTGAAAGGGAAGCTCGGCCGAGGCCGGAGGCCGGGGGGCGGGGGCAGGGGTGGGGCGGGGTGGGGCGGGGTGGAGGCTCCGCGGACCCACCCCCCAGCCCGGCGGCCCGGGCGGCGAGGCGAGGGCCGGGCAGTGGGTGTTGCCTTCTACCTCTGCGAGCGGGGAGGGGTTAGTTTCCCACAGGGGATTTCAACCATCACACTCTGAGCCCGCCTCCTAATCCTCGGGCGGAGCGGCTCGGGGGCCCCATTTTATGGCAATAAAGCGACTTAGCGCCTGCTGAGCGAGCCCCTCCCCGCCGCCGCCCCCGCCCTCGGCCCCACCCCGGGGCTCGCCCGCAGCGGCGGGGCTTTGTTTCTGGGGAGGAGGACCCGGAGCTCTTTTGTTTGGGGGTTTGGTGTTTTCACCCCCCCCACCTCACCTCACCCCACCCCACCCCACCCCCCGCGCCTCTCCGGTTTCCTGAGCTGCGGGCTGCAAGGGAGGAGAAGCGGCGTCTTGCAACCCCCTCGGCTGGGCCCCGGGGTAATTCGATGCGGGCCTGGCGAGGCTCCCCACGCTAGACCCGGGCTCGCGTCTCGGCAGCCTCCACCCACCGGCCCACCCTACATTTAGCGCATCATGTGATCCGGGTAAGTCATTTGCAAGTACAACAGTTCCCTGGGTTGCCCCCCATTCATTTCCTGAGAACTGCAGAGAGCAGCTGAGAGGCTCTGCCTGTGCGTGTGCGAGTGTGCGTGTGAGTGTGCGCGGGTGACGCCGTGTGTGTGCGAGAGTGAGTGTGTGCGCGCGCGTGTGTGTGCGAGAGAGAGAAAGGGAGAGAGAGGGGGACTCTGTGTGAGGGAAAGAAAACAATTTCTCCTGCTCTGCAGCTTCTGTTCAGGTCTGTGCCGATTCCGTTTCTTATCAAAATAAACAACCCCCTCCTTTTTTTTTTTTTTTTTTTTTTTGCCATCCCAAATCAGACCGTATTCTCTTAACATGTTTTATTTTCCTTCTGTCATCTGCTCAAGTTAAATCATTTTGGTTGGTCTATGTTCTTAAAGGGGGAAAGTGTTGGGAAGCGGGAGGGGGCCGAGGGAGGGCGATGCTATTGCAGAGCAAGTAGCGTCGGTCGGATATGTGGAGAAGAAAGAAGGACGTTTCTCCCCCCCACCCCCAAATTCTTTTTTTTTTTTTTTAAACTTATCAAGTACCGTGAATTAAGCAAATGTTTTTCTACCCCTAGTGGAATTGTTGGTTGCAGTGTTTGGCTGACAGTTGCCAAGGATGAGAAATAAAACACCAGGGCTGAATTGGGGGGGGGGGGGTGTTGTGGAAGTAGTTTGCCCCCAGGAATAGAGCGAGTTCGGAGAATAGCCGCCGCACCGGGGCTGTGTGGGCTGTGGGTGTGCACCGGAGAGAGTGGAGGGGAAGGGGTTAAGGCGGAGATGACACTGCTGGCATGAATAGTGGTCCTGGTGCTACATTCATTATTGTCTCTGGTCGTAATGATGTGTAACTGTCACTTGCTACGGTGCCTGGTCCATGGAAGTAGCCAGGGGCTGGCCCGTGGCTGTTATTTTCAATTACGGGGGAGCCGGCCGGAGTTGACAAGGGGCAACTTTGCACGTCCACGCGAGCCGGGAAGCCCGCGGAGACGGCCTGGGAGCCACTTCTTGCCTTAGAAGCTCGCTCCCAGGACTCGGACTTGACCTCCGCGACATTAGTTGGTGTTCATGTTAGATGCTCCCCTGCGGGGAGAATCAATCCTGCTTTTGTTGGGTAGAGAACTGCCTATTAGAACTTTGAAAACTTTTATCTTTGGGGAAAAGGGTGGGGTGCACTCAACAGTTCTGTTTCGAAGTGCATTTGAGGCAAACGCTTGGAAAAAGTACCAATTCCTTTGTTATATGCCCTGCAGCTTCCCAACCCCCTTCCCCCTGCGCTTCGAGTTTTGCATACTTTAATAGTAATACCCTTAATTCAGCTGATAAAAACTGACTGTGTTGAGTTAAAGAGTATTAGTACAACGGAATGTGTAATCTGGATAAACAGTTTGTATGGTTAATATTGTCAGCTCTCTAATTTAACCGTACAGATTTTAAGTATCGTTCTGTATGGATTGTTTTAAGCAATTCCACTGGCTAATAGAATTCTCCGCCGAGCACTCGGGTATTTTATTTTAAATCAGCTTTAATATTCTGTTTCTCAGTAACACTGGGGAGGTGAGCAGCTCTATTTACATTTACTGCATGTGCATCCAGTGGCTTCAGTAGACATCTGTCAATCAAATAACGTCATTCTGCAAATCCACGAAGACGCCTGCAGGCCCTTTTCTTACTGGAGGATAGAGTTGTTTGGATAAGTAAATGCTTTGAAATAAATTTGGTGGCGTTTAACAGGGCGCAGCTCGTGATGGGAATAGGAGTGGTCACTTTGAAGAGTGGGTGTATTCCATCATCTAAGAAATGCTCTTTGGAATTGGCATTTAATAAAACCCGGACACCCCTTCCCCCCCAGGAGCCGGGCTGTGCTGTTTGTAGACCTCATTCCCTTGTTGTTTACATTTGTTTAGAACCACATAAAAATTGGTTGTGATAAAGGGGTATACTTCCAGGCTAGAAAATGTTTAACTGTGGAAGCTCAGTGGACATGGGATGTTGAAGGACAAACATTTCAGTTGCATAAGTTGTATCTCTTGCTGCAGGCAGGTCAATGTGAAGACTAGCTTGAGTCTGGTAAGCTGCTTTGGGTTGGGGAGAGAACAGTTAGAGCATAGAGATATAGGCAGACGTTTGTTGTGTATTTTGGAGAGAGGTTTAATTCTGCCTTGTAATTCATAACTATTATAAAATATACGAAGGCTGGTAAAATTTGGGACTTTTAGTTTATGAAATAAAACTGTGTGACGAATACAGTTCTGCCAGGCTTGTCATTCTTGAGGGATTTCTGTTTATTTTTGAGTTGCTTCAGTTGATTTATTACTTGGTAATGCCTCTTTGAAAGAAACTTCGTTCAGATAAACTTTATTTTGGAATGCTTTGTCTTACTATTTATTGAATGAAAATTGTTGTGCCGGTGAGCCCTTAATATATATATATATATATTTTCTCCAGAAAGTTCTTTTTCAGTAACCGAATGTCCTTTGGGAGAGAACTGGTCCTGCTGTAGCATTTGAGACCTTGACCTTAGCAACTCTTGGCTGGTGCTTGTTAACTACAGCTGCAGCCTATGTGTGTACAGAAAGGGAAGGCACTGCAAACACTCGTGGGCTCCCTCTCCCCAGGCCCAGGGAAAAACAAATCAGGATGCTTGACGTTCATTCATTACGAAGAGTGTGCATCAGGCATATAATAGCAATAGTGCTCTGATCATTTAAAAATATATATATGTTCCTGTGAAAAGTAAACAAGCACTTTAACAGACTGAGTGAGTTTTACATGTTACATCATGAAGCAGGCTGTTAACAGCTTAATGAAATAATTTGATCTTAAACATAGGTGGGGTTTTTTTGTGTTTTTTTTTTGTTTTTGTTTTTGTTTGTTTTTCCTTTCTGCAAAGAGGACACAAGTGCTTAGACCTTTAGGCCTACACTGAGGGCATCTTGAACTGCAGCCAGTATTGGTTAATCTAGACTATTGAGTAACCTTACCAGTGAGGTGATATTGTTAAATAGTTGAACATATAAAGGCCCGGGATGTTTTTACCATCGCATGAGATGGAAAGTGTGGAATTTCATATTTATGTGAATTTCATTGGTACAATTACATTGAATTGGGGGTGCCTAAGGTTTTCTTTGTATATAAGAGAAACTATCTTCTTAGAGTGTTAACTTCATAAATGCAACTGTCAGTGATTTGTGGATTTATGCAACATAGTTGTATCCTACAATACTAGAGGCACAGACTCATTTTTAAAGTTACTCTTTTTTTGGATAAGGAAGTCTCCTTACTCCTGCTTCCATGTTGATTAATGAACAGGAGCTTAAAAACCCCACACTGATTTATTTAGAATCCACACCCATGATTGTCTTATTCTTTGTTGAAACAATTTTCATTTTTATAAATAATTCCTAAAATAGGTTGCAGTTGCTTACCTCTATCATTTATATTTTGAAAATACTGTATGCCAATAGAGTAGAAATATATGTATTTTTGCCCGGTGTCCGTTTATTTTCTGTGTGAAATTTTTCTTTTTATTTATTTTTCAGCCTACAAATTACGCACAGCTTTCAATCTTAAGTATGTACAAAATGTAAGGGGAAAAATATTAACATTAAATCACTGGCAACACCCTATAAACCACAGCCTTAACTCATCCACCACAACCACAGCTCCCAAAATCAAAATGCTAGTAAACAGATGGGCCTTGCCCTGTGCCCAGGAGGTCAACAGCCTTAGGCTCTGTGAGATCTGCTGTGTTTCTAGATCCCAAACCGGTCCAGAGAACTGTTTGACTTCAACAGACCAGAATTCATTTCCAGGGCCTAGACCGGCCACACCCCATCTGATGTCAGCTTTTGAGTTCTTGTGGTGGAGAACACATGCTGTGGATTAAATGGTTGCTTTCTCTATATATTCTCAGTAATTATGTTACAAAAGGATTTTTCGGTTTTGGGTGTTTATTGTCATAAAAGTGGCTACTTGAGTAGTCCTGTTGCTCCATAAAAATTTGTTTTGGTCTGGCAGTAGATTGCAGGATATTCACCCAAAAAACTGCTCTGGTATGGCCTTTCTTCCTGTCTTTTTTTCAACTTAAAGTCCTGCTTCTCTTCTGTGGCTAATTCCATGGTATATAGTTTTGGATATTAGCATAACTGGACTGGTCCAAACAGTATTGCTTTTTAGGTACAGATGGTGTAGTAGAAAGCCCTTGTCGCACTGCCCTCGTGTGTGGAAGGCGAGAACCAGTTGCAGAGCTCTGGGACAGTTTTCCCAGTCCCATCAGAGTAACAGAGGCCGCCCCATTACGGCAGACTGGCCAAGACAGCCAGGAATTGTGTTCCCAGTGCTACATTCACCACACTTAGGGGTTTTCAGAATAATTCCTGTCATGATGTATATGTGTAGTTATATACGTGTGTGTGTGTGTTTGCTATTTTGTGTATGTACCTGTGTGTATACATACACAGTATTTATATTTATGAATGCGAATTTTTATATTGTCTTTCTATGTTGGTATATATATCCCCCATGCCACATACACTAAGACCAAGAATTATAGTAAAAAGCCCCCTCCCCCATCATCGAATAAAGAGGGAAAGCACACAATTTGTTTTCTCAAAGCCTGTGTTTAGTAAGATTATTCTCACTTGTGTTTTTTTTTTTAATTTTAGCAAGCAAACTTACAGCATGAAAACAGCCCTTCCCCAAAGAAAACAAACCAGCAAAACTAAATGACAACCAAGAGGAAGGATTGTAAAAAATGAAATAAATAACTCTAAAGAAAATGTTTATTCATTTCCCAATCAGGTATCTGCTAAGGGTATATCTCCTGTTGTCTGGACGGATTTAAGGGGCAGAGATACTACAGTTTGAATTAGGGGCTCTTGCCTTCTAACTCTGAATGGCCTTGGTCACATTTCATAACCTCTCCGAGTCTAGAAAATGGGAAAAATAATGTGCATTTTACAGGGGTATGGTGAAGGTGAAAGGGGATAGTGTGGGTACAAATCACTTTGTAAAACTGGAAAGTACTGGCGTGACAACCGATTGGACAGGGAAACCACTCCCTCTCCATCCCCCACATCCCTACAAGGGATGAACTTTCCAGCCTCTCAAAGTGAGCATATAAATTACACTTATGGAGAAGGAATTTCCGAGTGTGGGTAGAAAACTTCTGGCAGTCAAAGGTCATGAATTCCATTCCTGTCTCACCAGAGATTTGCTCTGTGACCTTGAGAAAGTCATTCTTAAAAAGTTTCTCTAGCTGGTATGAAAGTCACTGACTATTAACATTTATATAATGCAGGTGAAGTATCCGAATAGGTTTTCTGAAGAAGGTCCATGAAAATACAGTTTCCATGATCATTTTACAGAAAACAGAAAATAAAGATCAACAGTGATTATTTAGGGATTGTAAACCTCCAGGCTGTTTCTTCAGTGAGTCAACTGAAACTTCTATCAACTGGTCATTAAAAATCCTTTTAATTTTTTTTTTTAATAGAATCATTACATTCATGCTGTTGTACTATGATTTAGAACAGTCTATTGAACTGCAAATTCCTAGTTAAGCCAAGATTCTGTTGATTAAGCTATGTCTGATTTATGGCTTAAGGTGTCTTGGTTAGACTCAAAACATTGTAACACAATACATGCACAGTAAAGAGGTAAATGATGGAGATATTGCATGGATATTTGAAAATCTGTGGAACACATTTTATATGCACACTTTTTCCTGCCACGCACATTTCTTTACACACATACATTTGAGAAAATTAAGAACAATTTTAATTTACATAATTTCTCCCCAGCTACATTTTCTTCAGTTAAGAAGCAAAGTATGTTTCACACTGTGTAAACACTATTCTTGCAAGAGCAAAGAAACACTCAAACTAGCTCATCGATATAACTCGTTTCAGGCTCTTTCCATGTGGCACAAACACCCTAACTCCTGTTCATGTTACAGATATTACTGTAAACATCACTTTCTGTGGGACTCTATTTACCATCCCTTGCTCTGAGAACATGCAGGGCTCTAGTCTGTATTCTGTGGCCCTGGAGTACATGCTGTTCCATCTGCTTGTTGCTTTGCCTTGTCTACTCCCAGTAGTAAGCCCCTTGAGAGCAGGAAATGTATCCTCCTCAAAGTTGCTGTCCCGGCTTCTCACCCAGTGCCTACCATTGTGACTTATCATACAGGGCTAGGGCTAAAATACTCATGGAAAGAACAAATGAAGGAGTGCAGCCCCACGCTAACCCTTCAGTAGCTAAAGGGCAGTGTCATGGATATTTCCTACCTACATGTTTTCTAGCTATGTATATTCAACTCTCTTAGCCATTCCACAATTCACAATATTTTCTTGAATTTTTTAAATTTTATTTTTGCAAAATGAAGCTTTGTAGTGGTCGAACAACGCTGGATTTGAAACCTCAGACTGCTCAGGTTTTGGCTGTCTAACAGGGCAAGTTAATTCTCCAAGTCTCCGTTTACCCACTGATAAGTGAAAACAAGAACAAGTAATGTCAGCTTTGTAGATATGTTTGAGGACTAAAATTGTGGTGATGTCCATAAAACATCTAGTATATGTACCTTGTTAACATTTAGTGCTCTACAAATATTAGTTTGTTCCAGGGTATTTGTGTCTCTCTCTATTTTTGTAAGTTTTTAATTTCAGTTAGTTAACATACAGTGTTATGTTAGTTTCAGGTGTAAAATACAGTGATTGAGCATTTTCATACATTACTCGGTGCTCCTCACGACAGGTGCACACCTTAATCCCCATCACCTATTTAACAAAACCCTCCACCCACTTTCCTTCTGGTAACCATCAGTTTGTTCTCTATAATTAAGTCTGTTTCTTGATGTGTCTCTCTTTTTTTCCCTTTGCACGTTTGTTTCTTAAATTCCACATATGAGTGAAATCATATGGTATCTGTCTTTCTCTGACTGATTTCACTTGGCATTATACTCAGTAGCTCCATACATCTTGTTGCAAATGGCAACATCTCATTCTTTTTTATTGCTGAGTAATATTCCATCATGTATTTGCGGTCTCTACTCCTATATCTGTGGACACTGTTTCCGTATCTTGGCTATTGTACATAATGCTGCTACACCAGGGGGCATGTATCCCTTTGAATTAGTGTTCTTGTATTACCTGGTGATGTGATTGCTGGATTATAAGGGATTTCTATTAAAAGCAGACAGTTTAGAATCATTGGTTTATAAAGTAATGCATTCGGAATGAAGGGTAGCAACAAAATAAATTAGCTGCTCTTTCTTGTGCAGAAGTTAGGCGCCATATTTCTCATGTGTTGGCTTATTTAGTATGTACTCTTTAGTATACAGGTATGTGTAGGTTGACTTCCAAATAATTTATACTATGAATATAGTATAGTGTAGGTTGACTTCCAAATAATTTATACTATGAACATACTATGTTTATACTATAGTATGTGTGGAGACCCCTAGAATACCTTTTATACACTGGATCTTGACTTAGGAACATCATTTTACGGGTGGTGTTTCTTTTAAAGCTATTGAGTGATGGTGCTTACTGCCAAGTAAGAGTTCCTTCCCACCCCCCGCCCCCGCCCCATGACTTTGCTACTTTTGACAATAATTTTAAAGATTATTTGAAAATTGTACTACTTTTGCTTTTCATTAACAAAATAAATGGAAAAAGGCAGAAAATGAAAGGGCTGCTTCTACTTATAAGAAACAGGGTTTATCATCTTGATACACAGTTGAAACAGAAATCATTAGGTGTGTTGAAAAGTGACTCTTTGGAGGTGCTTTAATGGAGTTAATCTGATAAATTGTGAAAAATAAGATTATGGAATATACAGAATGCTATACATCTGTTTTTAGTACGGAATTTAATAGATTACATGTAACTATAGAGTTTGTAATTTTTCTTTTGTCTCTGGGTGTGGATCTCCTTTAAAACAGAAGTCTGGTCCCTTGACTTACACTTACTTGGATTTTGTGTAAGTTTCCAGGAGTGCATTATATATTGAAAAACACGAGATTACTCTATTTAATATTCTTTGAGTACCTATATATGATATTATGGTTTCTATTTTATAGATGTAGGAACTGATTTTCACCAAATTGGTGCGATCGTGGTCAACAGCCAACTAGCGCCAAAGTGAAGATTTGAGTGCTGGAAAGCCTTTGTGTTCCTCTTTCCTCCCTGTGTTTCTCTGCTCTCCCTTTAGCATTAAGTATGCTATTCCAGAGTTAAACTTGTTGTAGAATCGAGCAAAAAAGGGGAATATTATACAAATATTGTATTTAGAGGCTGTTATTTTATTTGTAGATTATATGGACATACTACACTTACTAGAATACATTGACTAGAATATTTAATACAGAAGCCTGTTCTGTGATGGGTGATCCGTGTACTGAAACAACTTATGAGACCTCATCCAAAAAATTATTTTAGAAGGCAACAGCTACAGGATGTTTCCAAGTGACAGTAGTCGACCAGTAACTTCTGGCCAATAGACATTGTGCCGTTTGATAAGGCTGTTATAGTCAAAGGTGTCATAAAAGTAAGAAAAAACATAATCGCTCTAAGAAATGCCTTACCTCTTTTGACATATATGTGTATATATATATTCAGCTCCTATCATGAATATGGAATCATGTATAAAAATGGGTAGGACATCATCATTACTGAGCTGAAATCAAGGAGAGGAGGTAAGACTTAATGTAGAAAATTATAATAAAGCAATTTGTGATAAATGGACCAAGGGCTGTAAGTTACTTAAACGAAATGCATAGGAAAAAATGCCCCTTATCTGCGAAATCAAGAGTTTCAGGTTTTTCATGGATATGGCAATAATTCTTTGTGGGAAATATTTACTTTCTATAGAAAAGAAAAAAGCAAACCTACAAGAATAAGAAAGCAAATTAAAACCATATTTTGGCTACTGTAGTGATTTCACACCTCCTTTTCTGTTATCTTTTAGAGTTGATGGCTTTATGGTGTTTTATCATTTGCCTTATCACCAGAAAATTGTGATTCCCAAAAATTAAATGCTGGGAAGTGCTTGGCTAGTAGGGCATGCAGTGTTATAATGAGTTTAGAGAAGGTTTATTTGGGCAAAAAAAAAAACAAAAAAAAACTTCACAAAAAAAACTCGTATGTGTGTGTGTGTGTGTGTGTGTGATGATTGGTTAATAAAATTTTAAAAATACCCCTTCTGTGAAGCTGCCTAGTGAAATTTTTTTATATCGCTGAAGATTTGATATATGATAATTTATAAATGATGAGAATTTTACCTTTGACCAAAAACCTTGAATATGAGAGTTAAGACTTTTTTTTTCTAACTTAAGAACAACAGAAGGAAAAACTTGAAAACCATTCAGTTTTACAGAAGGTCACAGTCAGTTGTAATTTATCAGAGGTGTGGCTTGAAGGGATATTTAGGAAGAAACTTTACATTAAAGTGGTTGGTTGTTCAGAGTGACACCCTCTGGAAAGTGCATTAGCTTTCTGCTTTAGGTGTAACTACTTACACTTAAGGAAACACACATTTCATTTTGAGACAATGTATAACAAGAAAGAAATCCACTCTTAATGAGTCTATAAAGGGCAGTGATAGAATTCCTGTTGTATACTGAGCTCTCTATTGAGTATATTGGGATCATACCAAGGCACTAGGCTGAAGCAGTTGTTTTCATTTATAAATAGCTCGGTAATTAAGACACTCCAGAATACTTGGGAGGTGTGGGCCTAACAAAAAAAATTTTGTTTAGTGGCTGGTGGTTTACAGCGTGGTTTTAGTTTCATCCTGACAATCCTATAAGGTAGACAGGACACATGTCACTTTTTTTATTCGTGAGGATATTAAAGTCATATGAAGGTAAAATAACTACTGGTGGCCAAGCCAAAACTAGAACCTTGATTTCCAACCCCAGTAACATAATTTTTTCCATTTCATTCCACTGCTGTCTTCCTAAGTTTCCTTTAGTCTTAGATTTTGAAAGTCTACTTTGCAAAAAAGAGGTGCCTGTGTCTAGCATCTAGCTCATGTAAGATAGTCAGTGAATATTATTGGATGAATTCTATCCCCTTCCAAAACGTACTTTAAAGGGGCATAAAAAAACCATATGCAATAGCTCAGATTTTAGAAGAGACTGTGCAAATAGAGGCATTTCTACTCTGAAGAAAATGAGGAGACGGTTCATCACTTACCATGTACCAAGGCTTGTGCTAGATGCTGAAAGTGCAAAGATACTCTCTGTCCTAAGTGTGCAGATCAGGAGGAAGCCTCAAAGCTACAGCCAGAGGGAGGCCCATACTGTACTATATTTCAGTTTATTTTATTTTCATGTAGATCCTTAGTGTGCCTAAAAGTAATACCTAGATATTTTTAGATTCATGTTTTAGTTTCTTTTGAGTACTTTTCATCTTATCCGAAAATCTTTTCCATTTAAGCATGTGATTGTTTTAGGTTTCTTTTTCCTTTCAAAAAAGGTATATTTTGTGCTTGCTGTACTGAAAATGTGTATGGTACACTTAAAAGGCATTATCTCATTTAATGCTTATAGCCAACTCAAAGCGAGCTATTTACTTAAATGAATTGATTATTACTATTATTACTTTTATAAGTAAGGTTTTCAAAGGACAACTTAAAATCTGTAGGAAAGAAGTGTTTCGCCTAAACTCATTGAGCAGTGTTTAGAAATACATCTCTCTGATAAAAGTAAGTATGTGTGTGAAGACTTTAAACTTCATTTTTTCTTTTTTTTTTCCCCTACTTCTCCCCTACTTCTTATAGCCAGCAATAACATTCCATTCCCCCGTAACTCATGTCATCAGAACTATGTGTCCTTTTACATTTTTCTCCATATCCTAAGCATCATAAACACATTTGCACAAAGTTTTTTGATCACTGATTATAAAAATGGGATTATATTTTGGAGACTATTGTTAGATTTGTTTTTTGGTTCAGTATGGCTTAAGGGAAATACTTGCACTCAACTGCTGTATCTCTACTCCATTAAAAAAAAACAAAAACAAAAGCGAAAACAAAATATTGCCTGATATTCTCAAGTACGGTTATTTCATAGTCTACTGAACCATTAACTTATTGATGGGCAATACTTTTGTTTCTAGTTTTTCCACTAATTACACTATAGAAATTAATAACAATATAGAATAATTTCTACTAATAATATAGAAACAATAAAGAAATACCTTTATATCTACACTTTGACAGACCAATGGGACAGATTCCCAGGGTGGGATTATTTACTGCTTCAAAACGGTGCTACATTACTTTGAAGAAAAAGGCTGTAGCAGTTCTTTTTACCAGTAATGCAGGCAAAATCCTTAACTTGAAACTCCATTAGGAAAAGTTGACACTTTCCCAGTCTGATAGTTGTACAGTAGTATCTCACAGTTACTTTAAATTAGTATTTCCTGACTGTTGGTGACATTGAACATCTTTTTCTATATTTGTAGGTACATTGGAGTTGTTCTTCTAAAAATTGCCCTTTCATACTCTGCTCATTTTTCTACTTGGGTTAATGTCCTTTTGTGGGAGTTCTTTATATATTATAGCTATTAACCATTTGATATCTGGATTGCAAAGACTTTTGTCAAAAACTGACCTTTTGGGGTGCCTGGGTGGCTCAGTTAGTTAAGTGTCTGCCTTGCGCTCAGGTCATGATCCCTGGGTCCTGGGATGGAGTCCTGCAGAGGCCTCCTTGCTTGGGTGTCGGGGGAGTGGGGAAGGGAGGGTAGGGGAAGCCTGCTTCTCCCTCTGCCTACTCTGCTTGCTACTCTCCTTGCTTGGGCTCTTTCTCTCTCTGACATGAATAAATAAAATCTTAAAAAAAAAAACAACAACAAAACCCTGATCTTTTGTTTGTTCAAGACGTATCTTTTGATGTATAACATTTTTAATTTTTATATAATCAGTTCGTTCTGTCCTACTTAACTTTTTTTAATGTTTTCTCCATTGACAAAACAGATGTGTAATCTACACTTACACTGAATTTTTCCCTTCCACTTTGATCTTATCTTTAGTAATTTTAGGAATTTGTAATTTTTAGTTATATGTGCTATAGAAGAGGGATCCACTTTTACTTTCAGATGCATATTAGTACCATTTTTAAGGTAATGTATTCTTTTACCAGTAAATATAAATTCTGCAGTTGTATTATGTTCTCAGCTATCCTATGATAGTACCAGGGTTTTTTTTTTTTTTCTCTTTTAAAGTAGTAAAGTCCAAATCTAAGGAATATGTCATCTATTGTCCCAACTCCCCTGGACTAAAAAAATACACAAAAACCCTGTTTGATTCTAATGGGAATTGCATTATGTTGTATATACTCTGGGGACAATTGACATTTTAATATTTTTAGTTCAGTGTGTCATCCCCATTCAAGAATGTGGATGTCTTTCTGTTTATATAGTTTTTTATGGTTCAAAAAGATCTTAGTGTTTTACTTGTAATGGTTGTTTTCTCTTAAATACTCTTAAGTCTAAGTACTTTTATAGGTTTTTGGCTATTTTATATTTATTGAGATGATAAGATTTTCTATTTTAGCCTGTTGGTATGGTGAATTAATTGTGTGGCTTGATTTTTTAATGTTGTGACAGACTATCATTACTTATAAAAGTCTTACTTGTTCTTGGTGCATTATCTAGTTATATATAGCTATATTTGATTTTCTAATATTTTGTTAAGAATTAAGATATGTGTTGGGGCGCCTGGATGGCTCAGTGGGCTAAAGCCCCTGCCTTTGGCTCAGGTCATGATCCCAGAGTCCTGGGATTGAGCCCTGTATCCGGCTCTCTGCTTGGCAGGGAGCCTGCTTCCTCCTCTCTGTCTCTGCCTGCCTCTCTGCCTACTTGTGATCTCTATCTGTCAAATAAATAAATAAAATCTTAAAAAAAAACAAAGAATTAAGATATGTGTTTATACTGTTCAGTCCTTTTATCTTTTCTTTTAATATTTTTATCTGATTTTTGCTTTCAGGTTATTCCTAGCCTAAAATAACAATGGAAGTGTTCTATTATCTATTTTTTTGGAATAGTTTTTGTAGAATTATTTCTTCCTTAAATGTGTGGAAGAGAATCCATCTGGATTTAAAGTTTTTTTTCCCCCTTTGCAGGAAGACTTTTAACTATAAATTGAATTTATTCAACACATACAGAGCTATTCAGATTATATGATCCTTTGTGAATTAAACATCTTGGTTTGTGTTTTTGAAAGAATTTGGCTTTTTCACTCAAGTCACAGAATTTATCGGCATAAAGTTGTTTATGTTGTCCTGTTCTTTTAACGATTGTAGATCTGTACTGATAACTTGTTATATCTGATTTAGGTGACTGCTCACTTTCTCCTTTTCTCCTGATCAGTCTGGCCAGGAGTTTATTAATTGTATTGATGTTTTGAAAGGGCCAGCTTTTGGTTTCATTAATTTTTTTTTCTAATTTTTACTTTTTTTCTAATTCATTGATTCCTGACCTTTATTATTTTCTTTATTATGCTTGTCACAGGTTTAATCGGTTCTCTTTTTAGTTTTTTTAAGATGGACACTTAAAGTGTTGATTTGAGACCTTTTTTTTTCTTACATAAGGATATAATGCCATAAATTTTCCTTTGAATACTGCTCCTTTAAACTTTAATTCAGTTAATATTTTCTAATTTCCATTGTGATTTCATTGTTCACTTTGAATTGTTTAGATTGTGTTGTTTAATAGTCAATACTTGGAGATCTTACAGATATTTTTCTGATACTGATTTGTTTTCAGAGTATGTATGATTTTGATTCTTTAAAAATTTTCTGAGATTTGCTTTATCACTCAGTATATGGTCTGTATTGGTGAGCATTATACATACAAACCATGTGTCCTGTCATTATTGGGTGGAACATTCTATAAATGTCAATTAGGTCTATATTTTGTAAATATCAGTGAACCAAGTTGGTTAATAATGTTCGAGTCTTCTGTATTGTCAACTGATTTTTTTTTTCTCTCTTTTAATCTCTCAGCTATTGGGAAAGAAAAGTTTAGTATTTAAAATACAATCATGAATTAATCTGATTCTCTTCAGGTCTATTAGTTTTTGCTTTATGCATTTTGAAAGCTTTGTTATTAGGTGCATACATATCTAGGATTGTTGTGTTTTCTTTGTGAATTGACCCCTTTATCATCATGTAATATCCCTGTTTTTCCTTTATAGACAACATACAATTGTGTGTGAATTTTTAATCCAATTTTATGATCTCTAACTTTTACTTGGAATGATTTGTTTACTTTAAACATTATTTTGATATGATTGGATTTCAGTATAATAACTTGCTGTTTGTTTTCTTTGTCTCACCTAGCTTTTTTACTCTTATTTTTCCATATCTTGACTTCTCTGGGGCTTGATTATTTTCTAGTAGTCAATTTTAATTCCAGTAATTACAGGTCATTAATTTCTCATGGTCATATGATACAGTACCACTTTCTGTATTTTGTCAGAAAGAAAGTTATAACAGTATACTGCCCTTTTTTTTCTCTCCCACTGTTTATGTTATTTTCTTAATACATTTTAACTTATGCATATTATAAACCATATATTTCCTAGGTATTAGTTTTGCTTTAAAGATTTAGTTCCCTTTAATATGGATCATAAATCAGAATAAAAGGTCTTTGTATTTACTGATGTTTTTTATACTTCAAAGATTCTTTATTTCTTTGTTCTAAATTTCTGTCTGGTATCATATTATTTTTGCCTAAAGAAAATATTTCTTGAAATGTAGGTTTGCTGACAGTGATTTTTCACAGATTTGTTTATCTGAAAAAGTCTATTTGCCTTTGTTTCTGAAATATTTTAGCTGGGTTTGAATTTTAGTTTGACAGTTTTCTCTCCATTCATTACTTTAGGTATGTTGCTATGCTATATTATCCTCTACTTTGCATAGTTTCCAAAGAGATGTTCTTTGTCATTTTGATTTTGTGGCTCCATATATAACGTTATTTTTCTCTATCTTCAGGATATATTTTTTATATATCTTCAGGATATATTTTTTAACTTGGTTTTCAGTAAAACCAAATGTTTTTACACGTATTGGCTTGTTATCATTTGTAATTATCCTGCTTAGGAGTTCTCTTAGCTTCTTTGATCTGTAGTTTATTGTCCTTTCTAATTTTTCACAGGTTTTCCCCTCTATTTTTATAAGTATTTCTTCTGCCCCCTTTTTTCTCTTCTCTCTTTCTGGACCATTTGGACAAGTACATTTGTTTGCTTCAAATTGTCCCTTAGGTCTCGGATCCTCTGCAACTGCCACCCCCCCATTCAGTTTTTAGTCTGAATAATTTTTCTTGATCTATCTTCAAGTTCACTAATTCTTCCTGTTGTGTCTTCCTATCTTCAAGTTCACTAATTCTTTCTGTTGAGTTTTTTGTAAACTTAGTGAAAGAATTATCTTTGATATAAAGCTGTTTCTTCAGTGTTTTTATATCACTTTATAAAGTGTTTTTATATCACTTTAAAAAATTTCAGTTTACTGAATTTCTCCATTTATCCCTTTTGTCTGTCTTTTTTTCTAGATTCTTTTACATTTTAATTGTAGTTATTTTAAAGTATCTCTGGTAGTTTCAATATCTCTGCCATCTTGGGATCCAATTATATTGATAGCTTTATCTCTTGACAGCTAGTAACTTGCTTTGTTTTTGTGTCTTACAATATTTTGTTGACTGTGACATTTTGTATAAAAGGACAGTAGAGACTGAGGTAAATAATTATGCTAAAAAATGGACATGTCTCTTATTCTGCAAGATATTAGTGTCTGTAAAGAGGGAAGATAAATTGTTCTGGTCAGTAGATGTGTTGAGTTATTACTTTGTTGTTGCTTTTGAACTGTCATATCACTAGAGACTTGAGCTTTCTTTAGGAACGCATTGCTTTTACCTTAAGACTTCAGTGAGACCTGAACTGTCAGTGTTTTTCTTCTCAGTGTTCCTGCTCTACCCTCAAGTTTCGGTCAGCTCTGAACTCCACTGTCACAGGGAGCCTCCTTTTGTTCTTTTGCCTCTATCCCAGCAGTAGTCTGGGAGGACTTGTGGGTGGGTGAGTGGGTAGGATCTCAATTCTCTTATACCAACAGCAGTCTTAGGCGAGCCTGGTGTACCTAAGTCTGAGTTGAGACTTTGATAGCATGCCTTCTTGTGGTAGTCAGACTATCTTGTGTCAATGGCAGGCTTAAATGTTTGTGTGCGCTTTCTGATTTCTTTTTTGTATTATTTTAGAATTCTGGATCTGGGTAAGTTTTCTGCCTTACCCCAGGAGCAGATGAGTTTTAACCTAATGTTCACTGCAAGGTCAAATGTGTGTGATTTCTGTCTCTCATCCAATGGCTGTTTTTCTTTGAACTTGGGTAAAGAGATAGGCAGAGTCTCTCTTCTGGAGGCAGATAAATCTTCTTCTCTAGCTGCAGTTCACCTTTGCATGGAGGAAGCTGGAGTATTTACTGTTCTTGTTCCTGTGGCAGATGGCTTTTGCTTCATTTGACAGTAGAGTCTGGGATGAGGCCAAGTTTTATCCTTGTGTTCCTGTGATAGCTGATGTCTACCTTTGTACCCCCTTTTAGGGTGGGGGCTTTCTTACTTCTCTTGTTCTTTCATTCTTTTGTCCTAGCACCTGGAGGACGCTTGGAAAAGAGCAGGGTGATTGGCTGTGGTGTGTCCTGGCATCAGGGGTTTCCTGGGATACTGACTGACTCAGTGAGCCCACATTCATCTTTTAAGAATTTGTTAAAATGTCAGTGTTCTTGTTTTTGTTTTTTAATCTGCTTAAAAATTAGAAGAGGGGCAATTGGGTGCCTCAGTCATTTAAGCATCTGACTCTGAATTTTGGCTCAGTCATGATCTCAGGGTTGTGAGATCCTGCCCTGTGTCAGGTTCTGTGCTGGGCATGGAGCATGCTTAAGATTCTGTCTCTTCCTTTGCCCTGGCTCTTACCCCCTTCTCTTTCCCACTCTTAAAATATTTTATTGCAATAAAAAAAACAATAAAAAATTTCCATATTAACTGTTTTTAAACCTACAGCTTAGTAATGTCATTTATATTCACATTGTTGTGCAGAAGATCTCAGACTTTCTCATCTTGCCAGACTGAAACTGTATACCCATTGGACAGCAACTCTCTATTTTCCCCCTTCCCTGGGCCCCTGGCAACCACCATTCTGCTTTCTGTTTCTTATATGCTTTTATGACCCTTCATTCTATTTCCATTATCATGGTCAAAGGCAATGTCCTCTTTCTCTGTGAATGGGCTTGTTACCCATTGGAATTTAGTTTACCCTGTTGCCTTGTAACTTAAAGTCTTTGCTCTCAAAAACATGATTTTGTAGGATAGTTATCTTAAATACGCATTTTCTTTCTACCCTTGTGTAGCTTAAATGTGCTTAGATTTCTTTCTCCCCCCTTTTTTTGGACTGTTTGTTGAATTTTATGTAAGTTTTTTAAAAAATCATCTGATAAATCATCTTTTTTTCTTCTTTAGTTGACTCTTATAAAGCTTTTTATTAGAGGATTCATTAATATTGAACTATCTTTGCATTAGAGATTAAACCCTGCCTTTTCATAAGTTATTAGTTTTGTATAAATTTAATTGATTTTATTTGATAAATTAGTATGAAGCTTTGAATGAATATATATATATATTTTTTTTCTTTTTTTTTCCACAAGTGGGATCGGTCTATAATATTTTCCTTACTACTGAATCATGTTTCTGTATCGATATTTTGGTGGATATAGAAATTGAGAAAATATTTCTGTCTTTCCATGAGCTATAGTTGAAACTCACTTTCTTTCTTTCTTTCTCTCTTTCTTTCTTTAAGATTTTATTTATTTATTTGAGAGGGTGAGAGCCAGAGAGCAGGAACAGGGAGAGAGAGCACGAGCAGGAAGAAGGGCGGAGGGAGAAGCAGACTCCCCACTGAGCTAGGAGCCTGATACAGGGCTTCACTCGGGGCTAGATCCAAAGCTCCTGGCTCATAACCTGAACCCAAGACAGAGACACTTAAGGGACTGAGCCACCCAGGTGCCCCATGAAACTGTTTCTTATAGACTAATACTTAGGTGTCAACTGTTGGGTCATGGTTTTATATTTTTTCTAGTGGCAGATATGTAATCTTTTTTCTAGTTTCTTCTATGTTTTTGTCCATTATTTTTGGATCAAGTTTGCCTAGCAGATTGTCCATTCATTTTTTAAAAAATTGATTGAGATATAATTGACATATGACATTCTGTTCATTTTAATTGTGCAGTGTATGATTTGATGTGTGTATGCATTGCTTAATGATTAACACTAGGTAACAACTGTCACTACACGGTGATAGTTGTTTCTCTTTCTAGGGATGAAACTTTCAAATATACAATACATTATTGTTATCAGTAGTCACCATGGTGTACATTACATGCCCAGTACTTTTTTTTATCTTATAATTGGAAGTTTATACATTTTGACCATGTTTATCCCTTTCACCGCTTCCCCCCGCCTCCCCACAATACCCTGCTCTGGCAACCACCAATCTCTTATTTGTATCTGTGATCTTTGGCAGCCACTGATTTGTTATCCATATCTATGATCTCTGTATCTTTGTATATACCCATTTGTTTGATAAATTTTTAAATTTGTTAGGTCAGGATAATATGTAGTATTCTCTATTATGTAATTACAGTTCTACTATAAAGCATTTGTAACTTTTTTGTTCCTACTACTGTTTATTTTTTTTACTGTTTTTTTTCCTTAAATGTTCCATAAATTGCTTTGCTATTATGCTAATATTTTAAAAAAAGCTTTTGAATTTTTCATAATTTCTACTGGTTTTACTTATTTTCTTTTTTGACTTTTAGCACATTTTCTTAATTCTCTTTTTTTTCCTTTTGCTTAGTTCTTTTAAAAATAAATCTCCTTTTAACTAGGAAGGCATTGAAGTTAGATCTAAACATTTGCTATATTCTGTACTTTTTAGGGAAAGAATTATTTCCTTTTTCATTGTACCAAATTTTTGTGATTTTAATTGTAATTTTACTATAATTTAGTTTATAATTTTATTGATTTCTTCTTTGAGTCAAACATAGTGTTTCAGTGGGGTGTCTCTCTATCGGATGGGGTCCCTCAAATGTGTGGTGATGATTGGGTGGAAACCAGTGGCGTACAAGGTGAAAGAATTTACTTGAGGTACAACAAAGGAGATAGAAGCTAATTGAATACATTTTAAGGGAGCAGCGGGTTGGATGGCAGAAGAGAGGCTGTTTGCCGTGAGGCAGTAGGTGGGGGTTACTTCTGAAGAGGGAAGATGAAGAGGTATGGCAATGTATGGAATCTTCCCTTTTTTTTTTTGTAACTGTGACTAGTTTTAAGTGGCCCGTTCATTAATTAGAGCCTATGAATATTTTGAGGTGGATTGCCTGATGGGCTTGTCTGTCCTCAGCCAGGGGGTCACTGTGGGTCTCCCCCTTTTCTTTAAATTTTTATTTAAATTCTAGTTAGTTAATGTACAGTACCATATTGGTTTCAGGAGTAGAATTCAGTGGTTTGTCACTAATACACAACACCCAGTGCTCATCATAACAAGTGCCCTCCTGAATACCCATCAACCCTCAGTTTGTTCTCTGTTACAAGTCTCTTACGGTTTATTTCCCTCTTCCTTTTTTTACCTCCTCTTATATGTTCATCTGTTTTGTTTCTTAAATTCCACAAAGGAGTGAAATCATATGGTATTTGTTTTTCTGAATTATTTTGCTTAACATAATACCCTCTAGTCCCATCTGCATTGTTGCAAATGACAAGGTTTCATCCTTTTTGATGGCTGAGTAATATTTCATTGTGTGTATATACCACATCTTTATCCATTCATCAGTCGATGGACATGTGGGCTCTTTCCATAGTCTGGCTATTGCTAATGCTGCTATAAATATCAGGGTACATGTACCTCTTCTAATCTGTACTTTTGTATCCTTTGCCTAAAAATACCTAGTAGTGCAATTGCTGGGTCATAGAGTAACTCTGTTTTTAATTTTTTGAGGAACCTCCAGGCTCTTTTCCAGAGTGGCTGCACCAGTTTGTCTTCTCACAAGAGTGCAAGAGGGTTCCCCTGTCTTCACACCCTCGCCAACACCTGTTGTTTCCTGTGTTGTTAATTTTAGCCATTCTGACAGGTGTGAGGTAGTTATCTAGTCATGGTTTTGATTT
This sequence comes from Mustela nivalis, assembly GCF_964662115.1. Taxonomy (NCBI): domain Eukaryota; kingdom Metazoa; phylum Chordata; class Mammalia; order Carnivora; family Mustelidae; genus Mustela; species Mustela nivalis. The sequence continues at coordinate 56,565,476 of NC_139034.1, read as the reverse complement.
GTATTTCCCTGATGATGAGTGATGTTGAACATCTTTTCATGTGTCTGTTCATCATCTGGATGTCTTCTTTGGAAAAATGTCTATCCATGTCTTCTGCCTGTTTCTTAACTGGTTTATTTGTTTTGAGGTTGTTGAGTTTGGGAAGTTCTTTATAATAACCCTTTGTTAGATATGTCATTTACAAATATCTTCACCCATTTTGTAGGCTGCCTTTTCGTTTTGTTGACTGTTTCATTCACTGTGCAGAAGCTTTTTTTTTTTTTTTAAAGATTTTAATTAATTAATTAACTTATTTATTTATTTGACAGAGAAATCACAAGTAGATGGAGAGGCAGGCAGAGAGAGAGAGAGAGAGGGAAGCAGGCTCCCTGCTGAGCAGAGGGCCCGATGCGGGACTCGATCCCAGGACCCTGAGATCATGACCTGAGCCGAAGGCAGCGGCTTAACCCACTGAGCCACCAGGCGCCCCGTGTGCAGAAGCTTTTAATCTTGAAGTCTCAATAGTTCATTTTTGCTTTTGTTTCTCTTGCGTCTGGTCACATATCCACTAAGAAGTTGCTCAGGTCGACTTCAAAGAGGTTGCTGCCTGTGTTCTCCTCTAGGATTTTGATGGTTTCCTGTCTCATATTTAGGTCTTTAATCCACTTTGAATTTATTTTTGTGTAGGAAAATGGTCCAATTTCATTCTTTTGCATGTTGCTGTCCAGTTTTCCCAACACCATTTGTGGAAGAGACTCTTTCCCATTGAGTATTCTCTCCTGCTGTGGGCCCTTTCTACATTCAACCCTCAAGCCTGTTTGCCTAAAAGTGGCCTCTACATCAAGGATCTCTGAAACTGTGTTTTTAAATTTCTGAGTATTAACTATTTTTAAGTCTTTATTTTGTATTTATATTTAAATTTTGATTTATATTCAGAGACTAACTTTGTAAAACAGACTGATTTTTTAAAAAAGATTTTGAGAGAGAGAGAGAGAAAGAGAGAACACACACACACACACACACACACACACAAAGGGGGGAGGAGGTATCTATTGAGGAATGTGTTATTCCATTTTTCATGTGCTAAATTGAGTTTAATGATTTTTTTAAAAATTAAAATTTGTTTAAAAGATTTTATTTATTTATTTATTTTTTAAGGATTTTATTTATTTATTTGACAGACAGAGACCACAAGTAGGCAGGGAGGTAGACAGAGAGAGAGAGAGGAGGAAGCAGGCTCCCTGCAGAGCAGAGAGCCCCATGTGCGGCTTGATCCCAGGACTCTGGGATCATGACCCAAGCCGAAGGCAGAGGCTTTAACTCACTGAGCCACCCAGGCGCCCCTTTATTTATTTATTTGACAGAGATCCCAAGTAGGCAGAGAGGCAGGCAGAGAGAGAGGGGGAGAGAGAGAGAGAAAGAGAGAAGAAGAAGTAGGCTCCCCATGGAGCAGAGAGCCCGATGTGGGACTCAATCCTAGGACCCTGGGATCATGACCTGAGTGGAAGGCAGAGGTCTTAACCCACTGAGCCACCCAGGCGTCCCTTGTTTTATTTTTTAAAAATATTTCATTTATTTATTTGACAGAGAGAGAGAGAGCCAAGTAGGCAGAGTGGTAGGCAGAGGTAGAGGGAGAAGCAAGCTCTCTGCTGAGCAGACAGATGCTTAACCGACTGAGCTACCCAGGTGCTCCTATTGATTTGTTTTAATTATTTTATGTTCTAACAGTTTTTTCTGTTAAATTTGATTAATTCAAAAAGTGGTGTATTGAGTTCTGTATTCTAGTCATATTTTTATATCTTTGGGTTTTTAAAATTCATTTTTTATTATTTTAAATTACAAAATACAAGTAACATAAAATTTACCATCTTACGCATCCTTAAGTGTAGAGTTAAGTGGTGTTAAATATATTTACATTGTTGTGCCACAAATCTCCATAACTTTTTCATTTTGCAAAACTGAAACTGTGCTCCTTGAACTCCTCCCACTGTCCTCCCCCCACCCCTGGCAACCACCGTGCTGCTTTCTGTTTCTATAAGTTGGGCTATTTTAGGCACCTCTTATAAGTAGAGTCATATGTTGACTTTCTGTGACTGGCTTATTTTAGTTAGCATAATGTCTTCAAAGTTCATTTATGTTATAGCATGTGTCCAGGTGTCCTCCTTTTTTTAAGGCTGTATAATGTTAAATTGTATTTATACCACATGAGCATGTGTGTTCAAATGTCTTCTTTGAGTCTTGGCTGTAAATTCTTTGGGCTATATAACCAGAAGTGGAATGCTGTATATTGTTGTAGTTCTGTGTTTAATTTTTTAGGAATTTCTGTAGTGTTTGCCACAGCACCTGCGTCATTTTGCATTTCCACCAGCAGTGCACAGGGGTTCCAATTTCTCTACATTCTAGCTAATGCTATTTTCTGGAATTATAGTTTTTCTTTTGTTATTAGCTACTCAAAGAGGGGTGAAGTGGCATCTCATTGTGGTTTTGATTTGCATTTCCCTGGTAATTAGTGATGATGAGCATCTTTTCATGTGCTTATTGGCCATTTGTATATTTTCTTCGGAGATGTGTATATTCAAGTCCTTTGCTGTTTTTTTTTAAGTTGGATTTTGTTGTTGAGTTTTAGAAGGTCTTTGTATATTCTGGATATTAACACCTTATCATATATACATGATTTGCAGATATTTTCTCCCATTCTGTGGGTTGTCTTTTCACTCTGTTGAAGTGTCCTTTGATGCCCAGAAGCTTTTACTTTTGCTTTAGTCCAATTTATTGTTTTGTTGTTGGTGGTGGTGTCCTATCCAAGATATCACGGGCAAATCGGTTATCCTGAAGCTTTTCACACCTATGTTTTGTTTTTAAAACTTTTATTGTTTTATGGCTTCATTAAATTTTTAATAGTTTTGCATGCATATTTATCTGTGTATTGTTTGGGTACATACAATTCCATGACTTTTCTTATAATTATCCTTTTTTTTGTACTGAATGCCTTTCAGATTAAATACTGACTGACATTAATATGTCATACTTGACTGACATTAATATGGTCATTTGTGTGCTTTCTTTTTGAGGAAGAGTTTAAGTATATCGGATTTTATTCTACCAATCTATCTAGTCTGTCATTAGCTTTTCTTTTTAAATTTTGTTTTGTTTTATAAAGGAGTGCTTTTTTCAGTATCTAGGTGTTTTTTTTTTTCAAACCCATTTTATTATCTCTCCTCTTTAATAGTTACATGTAACATGACTGTATATTGTTTTTCTTAATTATGATTTCTTTAGTCATTTTTCCATCATAATTCCTTTTGTGAATGTAATCAAAGTGATATTTATTTCCTTTTATTTCTTATGTGACTCCCATCAATTTGGGAGATACTCTGCACGTTTGACTGATGGTGAGTAGTCCTTCCCTGGCTTGATGTTTGTGCCACCATTATTATTAGCTCATATAGTTCTAATGTGTGAGAAAGAAAATGCATTATTTCCTTAAGACTACTCTGTTTGACAAAAAATTGTTGTAATAAACTGCCATCACCAGAACACTTTAGTAACAGATGCACAGATCTCTGATGCCTACAGTGTGAAGGGTTCCCTGTTAGATGTGATGCCCTTTGCCAGATACAACTTGCTGTCCGTGGTAAGAATAGGGAGAAATAGATTTTTCACTGCACCTTGCAGCAAGGTGGCTGCCATCTTTCTTACATTTTTCTTCTGTGAATTTTCATTATCTTTGTTCTCTGGTATGGTGAGGTGTCCTAGGGATGCTTTATTCTAAGAATATGATCCTATGGATATTGTATTGCTGACACTGTTTCATAATTTGTGAGATTGCTGTTTTGATAGAAGTTCATTGGTGTCTTCAGTTAACAATGCAGACCTTGAGCAGAAAGATTATTTCAGTCCCAATTACACTTCACAGAAGGTTTGAAATCATTATCTTAGTTTTTAACCCTAATTTGAAAAGATGAGCAATCTTTGATTTCCAAATAGTTTAAGTATTTTCTGCAAAGTCTTACTATAAAATCATAAACTGTGTGCTGGCAACAATCCAGTCATGGAAATCAGCTAATTTTCATTGAGTATTTATAGTAGTGTTCTTAGGATTGTGTTTAGATCCTGTCTTAATTTGCTTGGGCCCCCATAACAAAAGACTACAGACTGGGTAGCTTAAAAAACATAAATTTATTTTCCCACAATACTGGAGAGTAGAAGTCCCAGATCAGGATCAGTTCCTGGTGAGGACTTTATTCTTGTCTTGTAGGTGGCCATCTTCTTACTGTGTCCCCACATGGCACAGAGAGAGAGAGAGAGAGAGAAAGCTTTGGTGTCTCTCGTAATTAAAGCTCTAATGATCTCATTTAACCTTTATGAGCAGGTCATATTTTAAAATACATTTTTCAAATACATTTTTCACAGGTCATATTTTCAAATACATTTATCACCATGGGGGTTAGCTGTTCAACATAAACATTTTGGAAAGACAGATATTCAATGTATAACAGATCCAGAGCCTAAATTCTTTAAGAATAAGGCATTAAGTCCTAAATTTCTAGTAAAAGTGAGTTCTTAGTAGTTTGTACCACTATAGTAAAATTACACATTCATGGTGGTATGTGAAGAATTTAAAGAGATCAAAACCTCATCCAGAGAACATCTTTGCAGAATTACCCTGTGATCAAGAGTATTAGTTTGTGGGGAAGGAGATAAAACTCTGGGATTTATTCCCACAAGTGAAGAAATGGTCTCCAAAGATACACTGTTGGGCATCATGTAGAGAAATTCTTAGGGCTTGGCAAGGAGATGCTATTCAAGCTTCTGGCTATGCCTCAGTGGTTGCTTTTCAAACAGGAGTTTGGCAAAGAAGGGGAGGAAATAGGATGCTTTTCTTTTTCCATATTTTGGGGGGGGCAGTTATTTAGTGTATGTTTATTTTATTTGGATCTAAGGCAGGAAGAATGAACACGGTAGTTATTGAATATGCACTATAATGGGTTGAATGGTGCCTCTCAAGAGAGATGTGTCCATGTCACTCTCTTGAACATGTGAATGTTACATTTTTTTGGGAAAAAGGGTCTTTGCGGATGCAGTGAAGAACTTTGAGGTAAGATCATCCTGGACAACCTGGACGACCTGCCCTAAATTCAATGGCAAGTGTTCTTGTAGGAGTCAGAAGAGGAGAAAGCCATATGAAGACGGAGGCTGAGTGATGTGGCCACAAGCCTAGGGACACTAAGCAGTGCCAGCAGCCACCGGATGCTGGAAGAGGCAAGGAATGGACTCTCCCTTAGAACTTCCTGAGAAAGTGTGGCCCTGGGGCATCTGGTGGCTCAGTCCGATTAGTGTTTGCCTATGTTTGCTTTGGGCTCCGATCGTGATATCAGGGTCCTGGATTGAGTGCCATGCTTCTCCCTTTCCCTCTGTGGCACCCCCTGCTTGTGCTCTTTCTCTCTTTTTCTGTCAAATAAATAAAATCTTAAAAAAAAAAAAAAAAGAAAGAAAGAAAGAAAGAAAAGAAGCATGGGTCTGCCGTTACCTCAATTTTGGGCTTCTGACCTCCATGAAAGAGTGATTTCTGTTTTTGGCTACCAAGTTATTGGTGATTTGTTAGGTAGCCACGGGAAATGAATCTCTACCCACTATGGGGAATTTGTTCTGCTGAAAGTGAGGGGTCCAAAATGAAGCAAGACAAGGTGCTTGCTACCAGGAATTCAACCTTTTCTTGAAAGTAGACAGAAACATAATAACACGTTACAATAAATTGTATAGTAAAATTTTGTATAGAATGTTCTGAAGGCCTCGAAGGGTACAGCTAACTTTGGGGGTTCTGGAGGATTTGTTGAGGAAGACACTTTGATCTGGGTTGGAATGAGGAGTAAGAAAGAGTGTCCTTAGAGGAAGGGTCTGGAGGGAGAAGTGTATATGAAAGGGCCTTTCCCGACCCTTTCAACCCGGCTGGGTGATGAGCACGCCATCTGAAATCCCATCATCTTCACTTACTTACTTACTTAGTAGAGCCATTTCTTGAAGTCGCATTGTCAACTGGAGGCTGCTATATCTCAGCCTCCAGTCGTCTGGCTCAGTGGTAAATAGAAAATGTATTAGAAAAAAAATCACCGTCCACCCATGCTTCATCACTTCATCTTCTGGGTCAGTACTTTTGGCAGCATAGAGTACAGTATGAGGTCAGTGGTCTACACATGAGGCCACAGTACAGTTTCTGAACTCTGTGATGGGGGGGGGCGGGGGGTGTGGAGAGTTGGCGAACTTCTGTGTAAAGGGTCAGAAAGTAAATGTTTTGTTTGTTTTGTTTTATTCAGTTATTTTTTCAAGTAAATATTTAAGATTTTGCCAGCCACATAAGGTCTCTAGGTGTGTGTGTGTGTGTGTGTGTGTGTGTCTGTGTGTGTGTGTTTGAACACCTACATATATTTACAACTCTTTAAAAATATGTGTGTTTTACAACTCTTTAAAAATGTGAAAACTTTTCCTGGAGAGCAGGCCTTATAGAAACAGGTCATGTGCTCTATTTGGCCTCTAGGTGCATAGTCTAGTGCATAGACTCTTGTTCTATGATATATTGAAGAAGGGGTTCTTTTTTCTTTGTAAAGGACAGTGAAGTATTTCTGCTGTAAAGAACCTGTATAAATATGAACAACTTAAAATCTGAGCCAGGGTATTATTGATTAAAATTTATGATTTTCAAACCTTACGCAAATATTGAAGAAGTTTAGAAATGGCCAGAAAATGCTTAAGTTTGCTTTAACATCTTTGCCTCTTTTATAAATGGAACTTAAAAAACATTTCAAAGATTCAAAAAAAGAGGAAGCATGCTATTTTGATGATTTCTCTAATTACACCACTTTAAAAGGCTTTATTTCCAGTTTAGTAATAACATTTTTAAAAGATCGTTTATTTTTCATTAGCACAGTTGTGCTCTTATATGAGTTGTATAGTATTTTTAAAGATATTTCAACAAAATTATGTTCTTTATGACAAATGATTAATTGGGCATTTCGGATCATTTGTGAGGGAGCTTTGTTTTTAGACTTTTTTTTTTTCAATTAACAACTCCTGAAACTATTCCAAAGTGTTGTAGTTTTAGAAACTGTCAACAAATTATTTTAGGATTATTTTCAAATTTCTTACGGTAAGCAAGTGTAGGTATTTCAAAGATGCCTTATTTTTAGTTCCTACAAAGCATTACAAATTAGGTATTATAAAAACCTTACACTGAGCTTAAAATAAAGAAAAGATTAAGGATACCTCAGAAGATGTCTTACTAGTCAAATTTTCTTTCAGTCCGTAGTACAGTTCCCACCTGTTTTTTTTCTGCACTGGGTCCGTAGAATTCAAGTAGATCAATAAAATTTGCTGAGACAAAAGGTAAATTTGAATACAGATTGTGTTATAGAAGTCCATCTCAAATTGAAAATTAGGATACCTTGTAGTTGGTCTCTTACGGTTCTTATGGCATTTATATTCTATGGTAGATTATAAACCCCAGATCCTACATTCAGACTGCTTATTTTAGCTGTGGCTCTCATTCCACTGAGCTCCTTTTAGAGAAAGATTGATCCCAAGTCATGTCGCTTACATTCAGACCAACTGTAATATGGTTGGTGAAGTCTGGCAAAAAGAATCAGAATCCTGTTTCTTCCAGAGTTTAGTTATTGAACCCCAATACGTCAGCTGTGGAATGGGGATGATACCTGTTGTGTGCTTGTTGAGAGGGTTACAGAGACTGCAGGCCATCCTAAGGTGCTTGCTTGGCGTAGAGTAGGCCAACGGGTTGTAGCAGGAGTTGTTGCTTGTTCCCATTCCCCAATGTAGGGGAAGGGCTAGAACACTTTGGATGACTTCTAGAGATAAGCTGTGATAAGAGCTGTAATCCTGGCCCGTACAGGGAAAGTAATGGCAGTTCCTAAGAATGCTCCTTGGGATGGCCTACGAGCCACACCTTGATGGGTGGGTTGCTTTTCAATGGGTGGAGGGAGAGGAAAGGGCTGTCCAGGCACAGGAAGCAGCTTGAGCTCAGGGTGAGGCAGGAAGTGCTGGGTGTGTATAGGGCTGAGGTCCACTGTGGCTGATTGAACCCACAGAAATGCTTTCCTTGGAAATATACAGTGCTTTCATAGATTTAAGCCAAGAGAGAAACTTGAGAGATTTTGTTTTAAAAATCTAGATTTCCAATTTCTTTTGAAAAATTTGAAGATCTTATAACCGTTGTTTGAAACATCATCATTCCTTATTAATGTAGTGGCCACATTAATGTAGTGGCTATATTTCAGATGTTTTGGTATAGTTTGTTTATAGTATGTTTTAGTATAGTTTAGTTCAAATCTTTCATTTTGGTTTTTTTTTTTCCCTGAAATGTCTTGGCGACAATGGCCACTTTATTCCATATGACTTTTATAATTACATTGCTTCCTTAGAAATGTGGTATGCATTTACAGTTTACTCCAACTTTGTTTTATGTTGTTTTTCAGCTTTCATGATTTGAGTTCTATAGATATTTTATACTTAGAGTTGCTATTGGGAATGTACCCCACGACCCTTTATATTTTTTAACTAGTCATTGTCGGTATGTTTATAGGAAATCTCCATTGGTTTGGGATGATCTTTTTATCATGTTAAGGAAGTATGCTTCTCTTTTTTGACTAAGAATTATAATCAAGAATAGATCTCAAACTTTATCCAATACTTTTGGGCATCTCACGTTATGATATTCCTCTTTGACATGTTGAATCATGGTAGGTGGCTTTTTAGTAGTAAGTAAGTTTCCCATTTTTTTTGTGTGTGCTCTAGAGTAATCAGAGCATCTGAATGATGTGTTAAAAGTATTTGTAAAATATATTTTCTATTCTTTAAATATTGGGAAACTTGATGTTTGTACCTGTCTTTTTTTTTTTTTTTAAAGATTTTATTTATTCATTTGACAGAGATCACAAGTAGGCAGAGAAGCAGTCAGAGAGAGGGGGAAGCAGGCTCCCTGCTGAGCAGAGAGCCCTGTGTGGGGCTTGATCCCAGGACCCTGGGATCGCTACCTGAGCTGAAGGCCGAGGCTTTAACCCACTGAGCCACCCAGACGCCCCTGTACCTGTCTTTTTAAAATAAATTACTTAAGTTCTCCCCTCCCCCTGCATCCCATGGAATCTGTTCTTTGGCATTCATCTGGTCAGATTTCCTACTTCTTTTAAATCAGTATTGATATTCCTGTTTACCTCCAAAATAATTTTGTGGTTTTCAAATTTCGTAGCATAAATGTAAATATGAATTTAAAAAATTTCCATTTGGTGGTTAAAAGCAATTCTTCATTTCATGATTTGTGTGTTTTATATCTGAAAATTAGTTTATGATTTATCATTTACAAACCCTCAAGTTTAGTACCGTTTCCTGTTTTCTGTTGCATTTTCTAGTATATGTGCTGCCGAAGCGAGCACTCTGTTGCATTTTCTAAGTGGTTATTTGAACATGGTTGGAGTTTACATTTAGTTAGAAAAGCTGATAAACACTTTTTACATTTTAGAATTTATTGAAAATTCTTTGTCACATAGTATGTGAGTAATTTATTATTTTTAAAAATATTTTTAAAAGATTTTATTTATTTATTTATTTATTTTGAGAGAGAGAGAGACAGAGACAGATAGTGAGGGAGAGCAGGAGCAGGGAGGAGGAGGAGAAGCAGACTCCCCACTGAGCAGGAAGCCTGACCTGGGGCTTAATCCCAGCCCCCTGGGATCATGACCTGAGCAGAAGGCAGATGCCTAGCCCACTGAGCCACCCAGGTCCCCCTACATATGAGTAGTTTAGAGAAAATTTCCACATATATTTAAAAACAGTGTATTAGCTCAAAGTAAAATTTGATGTAAATGTGTTAACTTTAGTCTCTTGCTCATAAGGAGTTCTACTTAGCTTCTGGAAGAAAGATATGTCAGTGAACCATTAGTTTCTCAAAAAGTTGCAGAGCATTCAGTAGGAATTCATCGGCCATCTGATTTCCTAGTAGCATTGAAAAAACTGATCTAAAGAGATTCTAAGAAAACCAGTAGGTAAATGATTATTGTTCCTGTTGCAGAGCACATAGCGAATACTTGAGGAGATGAGGGGCATACTCAAATAATGTGGAAAGAGACTTTTGAGACAGTCCTTATTAAGTGTCTTTGATAGATACATTTAGTTTCTGAGATGGCTGATGCTAAAAACAAAAAACAAAAACACCACATAATACATTGAGGATTTAGCATTTTTATGGAATGGAAATTAAGGGAACATATATATAGTGGATATGCTTGTTTAATTAAGACAAATGGTCTAACCTATCTCATAACTAAATATATTTGTCTTAACAGTTGCTTATTTCCCCTGAAACTTCTGTAACAATGTATCTGTCTTGACCATGTGTTGACTGTAGAATCTTGGATGCACCATCCTAAGATTCCTAGTACAGGGCAGGTCTTCATGGTTTTCTTTGGCTTTCTTTGATCTCCAGTTTCTGATATGCGGCTTATGTCTTTAAGCTATTTCTTATTCTTTAAATTGATATACAAACCTAGAGACCTCAAAGTCAAACAGGTAGAACGTAAAATGATCTAAACAGTGGCGAATTAACATTCCTTTTTACTTTTGTTTCAATGGAGATATTATTATCTTGAAATTCGACTTATTTCTTTAACTTAGTGATACTGTAATTACAAATTTTGACTGGAAAATTTATAGAAAAATCACAGAGAGACTCCCAGAATATAAGCTCTTGGAAATGGAATCTTGAATACATGTGTGTCCCATGGAGGTATCTTTATCTTTTTTCCTTTGCATTGTTTTGCATTGGAACTAACTCCCTTGGCAAGACTTTACTGTCATAATACAGAAAAAAGATAAGAAAATCTTTCTTGAATTGTTTGGCTTGGCTGTATTACATAGTTAGTGGAGAGCTAGATTTGAGTTGCTAAAACACCTTACTGTCTTTATCGATAGAGAAAAATGCCTTACAGTACTTGAGTGAGAACAGATGTATAATATTTATTTGCTTAGCATAATTAAATTATTTTCTACACAGTTATATTTTGTTGAATATGACTTAATTTATGGCCTTGATTATCCAGTGAAAAATGTAGAATTCCTATGAGCAGTTTTGTAAGTATGCATTGATTTTTAACTCCAGAAAACACCATTGCTTATCAGTAATGTGAATATTTTGAAAAAATTCTGAACCATCTGAAAGTTTAAAAAACAAAATTTATGTCTTGAAATGTAGTGTTGAGTGAAAGAAATGGGAATTTATGAAGTGTCCTAAATTAGTCTCACTCTTATTATGTTAGAAAAATCATCAATTTCCTTTTATAGTGAATGTACTCATCATGGTATCACCAAAATGTAAAATAATAAACAAACTTTTCCAGAAATTAAATGAAAATTTTATGTTAAATACTTAAATGCAATTTTAATGTCTAAGATGTCCAGTTAAAAAATTGGTACAGCTGTTGAAATACCTGTATTATCAAAACAGTCTCAAATGTGAGTTTAAGACTTGCAACCATTTCCTATATCCAGGTAAAGCATAGATGAAGGCTTTAATAGCTAGTAAGCACCAAATGTGATTATGAAATATAATTGACTATGAGTGCCTTGAGGACAGGAACAATGCTTTATAAATAGCCTTGACTTCTTAGCTACTGTGTGGTACAAGCTATATAGAGTAGGGGCTCAATCAAGTGTGTGAAATTCAATTACACCATTTCTTTTTAAGGCTGACAAGAAGTTGCTATCTCATAACTACCTTAATTTTATTACAATAAGAGATGATGCTGAGAGCATCAGTGTCTGGTCTTGAGTTTCTCTCCTTTCTTCCCCCTCTGCACACGGTGTCCTTACACATGGTATGAAAGGCGTTTTCTCCCTCTCACCTCACAAAAGCCTCCTTCCTCCTCTCCTTGGGAGATAATTAGGCACAGTGTGTATTAGTTTTTATCCTTTTATTTTCAGAGCTTGAGTATTGAATTATTTGAACAAGCACTTCATCCTCTCGTAGAAAAGGTCCTTGATCAGAAGCTCTGTATCTGTTCACACGTTTAGGTTGGAAGCCAAGTTAATGCTGTTCCCTCCACTTGTACCCTGGGTGAGAGAAGCCAAGAATACAGCCTGTGCGTTCCATTCCATAGGAATCTGTGAATTCACCCTTTTGCCAAAGATCCTTCCTGCACTTGCTTTCTCAGTATTTTTTTTTTTCTCTTCGCTTTGTCGATAAACCTACGATACTGTCAGATAATTCTACTCTTTATTGTATGATGTTTCCAGTTATACTGTTTCAAATATGATATGATTTTAGTGTTTTTGAGTTTTAGTGTTTAGTTTTGCTTTTTCCCATTTTCGCTTCATTAATCAGATTTATATTTTTCAAAAAAATTAAACAGTCTGGTAGAGTTAGAGATAACTTGGGACAAAACTCAACTTTGTTTTAGAGATATGAAAATCATTTAGTTGTATTTCTAGAAAATACTGGCATTTTAAGAATTCTGAAATGGCTAAATAAGTTACTTTTTGGGGGGGGGGCACTGTATCTCCTGACCTTTCTCATAGGCCACCGGAGCTGCATAATGGTTATCAACTTTCTTTAGAAATTTATGAATACACTTTTCCAATAAACCTTGTATTTATCAGGTTGCTGACTGGCCCTGAAACAGTTATTTACTTATGCTGTCCTTGGCCCTGGTGATGTACCAAACAGAATGGTGACCCAGTCCACTGTGAACTGCGCAGCTTATGATCTAGAAGAAAAGACAGACATCCAACAAAATAATTTCAGAAATTAATTAAATGAATAATAGTGGATAGAGAGCTATAGAGGAGAAGTACCCAGTGCCACTCTGCAGCCTCCACAGAGCACAAAGGGAGACCTAACCTACTTTAGGAATGTTTGTGCACCAAGTGTAAGGTATGAGTGCCTCTCCCCTTGCCCTATGTCATCTTAAAGTCACCAGTGCCTGTTAGTTTCCTATGGCGGTCCCCTTTTATGTTCCTAGTCTGTTGCTTCTTGAAATAAATCCAGTGCATTCAGAAGTCAGTAGATTTAAATCGGAGCACTATATATGGTTATGAACTTCTGTGCTAAACAAGGAGAATGTTTTTTTGCTAGAACATTATCGACTCATGGACTTGTATACTAGCTATCTCTAGCTTTATTATATTTTCAATCTGGGTGACTGGGAAAATGGTGCTGCCACGAACAGAAATCAGGAAGCTAAGAGAAATATAGGCGAGCTGGAGAGAAATAATGGTAAAAGCCATACCTAACTTGACAAAGAAGGTGAGGTCCTGGTCATTTGGAACTTAAGATACATAGATTCAGCAGAACCAAATGATATTGAACAGCATTTAATCTTTAATGATTCAGAGGACATGCAAGTCAAGAAATTTTGGTACCATATTCATCTTTATGAATCTCAATTTATGTGAATGTGCAGAAATGTCAGGCAGTAAAGTTATGGTTGAATAAATGTCGGATAACAGAACATGAGTTTAATCATTCAGTGAATATCTCTACCTGTCCACAGAGGAATAATGATGCAGTGCTCAAAACTGTCTAGAAACAAAATGTACAAATCATTGAAGTAATGTACTAAAAATATGTTCAACTGTGATGATTCACCGGCCCCAAAAATACCTCATCTGGGAAATTTCCTTATGTATATACGCTTCTCTCTGTTTGAATGGGGTGTGTGTGTGTGTGTATATCTATGTATGTATGTGTTTTAATAACAGGGTAAAATCAATTTTGTAACTCAGTTTTTGAAAGGTAATTACATCACGGGGAAAATTGTTCTGACCTTTCTCATATTAAATTCACTTTTTAGGATCTATTGCAATGATATTGTTTTAGCTAACTCCATCAACTTCTAATAAAACTTCTATCATTTATCTTTAAACCATTATATAAACTGTGATACTATGGTAAGGTTGGTCTCATTTGGTGATGATGAGTTATTTATGTAATCATTATACTTTATATGATAGATTCCTAGTAGGTCAAGCCCTTTTGAAATTTGGCAGAATTGAATTATGGTTCATCAATACATATTGGTAGTGATTCTGAGGTTGACTCTTTCATTTCAGATCCTTTAAAGGAAAATTGAAGTGTTTTCTTAATTTTGATTATTTGTTTTTCCCTCAAAAAGATCTGTAAAATCAAACACAAATAGCGCATTATAACTTAGCCAAATACCTCTAATTAAAGGTGTGGACTCTGTTCTTCAGAATTCTCTGTGGGGTGTAGGTGGGCCACTTTGGAGGTTGTCTGCTTGTTAGTGACTGCTGGTAGCTTACTTATCCCTGTTCCTGCTCCGTCCTGCTGTTATTAGATCCAGGGGGCCTCCGAACAGGCATTTTCCATGTTGCATTGCTGATGGTATTTCTAAGCAGTGAGATTAACATTTCTGAAATGACAAAATTTTCGGATCACATCCTTGTTTTAATTTGACATCATGAAGAAGCCCTCAGCTGAAAGGAAACTCCTATTTACTATTCTTAGCAAATTTTAAGTGAAAAAATTTTAAACATCTGGAATGAAATTGTACAGTGGCCTAGAAGTAGTTTTCCAGTAGAATTTTTAGAAATAGTAATTTAAAAAAGTTATTAGAAATGACTTTACATTTCTAATAAGTTGTATAAGCAGGGCAGTTGTTAGAATTTCAGCGTGTTTGCTGTATCATACACCTCTCCCATTTTTATTTGGTGTCTTAATGAAACATTTGAGAGTGAGCTTTGGACATGATGCCCCCTTACCCGTAAGTACTTTAGTGTATGCTCGCCCCAGATAGAATACTCCTGTATAACTAGCATACACAGAAGGCCACATCAGGAAGTCCACGTTGATACAATACAGCCATCTAAACCACAGACCTCATTCATATTTCACCGACCACCCCCTTGCTTTTCCCTTCTGGTGAGAAACCCGTCCAAGGATATTCATTACAGTCGGTGGACACATGTCTTTGACTCCTCCAATTAGGAATATTTCTGAAGTCATTTCTGTTTTTCATATCTTTGACAGTTCTGTAGAGCACAGGCCTTACATTCGTTAGGATGATTCTGAGCCAATGATGATGTCAGTTTTGTTCATTGGGTCATGTCAATGGCTGCCAGATTTCCCTTCTATCAAGGCGTCCCCCCCCTTAATTGACTAGTGCTGTGTAACTGACTAGGGCTATGTAACTGACTAGTGCTGTGTAACTGACTAGGGCTGTGTAAAGGACTAGGGCTGTGTAACTGACTAGGGCTGTGTAACTGACTAGTGCTGTGTAACTGACTAGGGCTGTGTAACTGACTAGGGCTGTGTAACTGACTAGTGCTAAGCTTACACCAGTATCCCTTCCTTCATCATAGTCCCATCCACCAGGCGTGTTTTCCATCGACTGCTCCGCCTAGACTGCTCCGCCTAGACTGCTCCGCCTGAATCAGCCCCTGCAGGGATAGTTGTTGCCAAGTAGTGATTTTAATTTTGTGTTGTTTCTTCTACTGGTAATCTGCTTTGTGGAAGAGCCTTCCCTCCTCCCTCCTTGATTTATTTTTTCATACATCTTAGATTCCTCGTTTATTCAGTGGGTACAGTATGTTGTTATCCTTACTTACTTTGATGCTCGTATTATCCCAGATTTGGAAATGGAAGCCTCTTCAAGGCAGCTCATGTATCTTTCAGCACACGCTGATCAATTTTGGAGCACTTCTTGATTTCTAGGACTCCAGAAAATGAGTCCTAAAAGCAGCCTTTTCTAACTTCAGAAAGTAAACACATGTTAATGAAACCTCAGTCATTTGTGTTATATGACACGGCCTATGCACGCAACCTTATCTTATTATAGTCTTATCTTGTACGTTCCTGGCCCCTTCCTTGCAATACGTTCTCTCTCTTCAGGCGCCTCTGGTTCCTTTTAGTGGACAATGGTATTTTGAAAGTCAGACTGGGGTGGATAGTTGTAAATAAATGTCTGGTGGCTTTTGCTGTCCACTCTTTAAAATAAAACACAACAAAACAAGGCACAATTAAGTGGACCCACACAGTTCAAATCCATATTACTCAAAGGTCACTTGTACTCCTGATTCTAGTGCAACAATTCCAAGTTCTTTGTAGTCTTTACTCTTGCTGTGTTTGTAAATACCTGCTCCAGCAGAAGCCTGGACTTTATTAGCCTCGGCGCGTGTATTTATTTGCACAATCGTTTTACCAATGTTCCCTATCCTCTGCATGTCTCCTTGCCTGGTATCACCTCACCTTCTGCCCCCAGGGCCCTGTGTCCTTGGTCTCCAGCAGGCAGCCTCCAGTGTGCCTCCCTGCTGCTCCCCTCTGTCTATCAGCACTCTGGTGCGTGGTCCCACTAGGCATGCTTCCCTGCCCGTGACATCCTCCTTTCCCCCACAGGACTCTGTGTCCTCTGGTGCCACTGGACACAAAACTGGGTTTTATGGTTGAATCGCACCATTTTATACCTTTAACGGTGTTGTTAGAAGATGTGTATGTGCTTTGTTTTCAGTTTCAGTCCACACTCAGCCAGCCCTGCCTGTTCTGTGTGACGTGCTGGGCTAGGTATACTGCAGAAGTGAAGAAGGTCAACAGTGGACAGTCTCCACTCAATTGGAACCATCACTGGGGGGTGAAACCACTGAATTACAAGTAATGAATTTTACAGAAAGGGGAGAATGAATGTTATGGGGAGGTACATTGGAAGTGCTTTCATGGTACCCTGTACTTAGTATTGTCTGTCTCCCAAGATTTACTGAATGAATTCCTTCGTATTTGTGGTGTGGGTGTACATCTATGGCTAAGCTCAAGGAAAGGCTCTGAGAGTTCCAGAATCTGCATATAAGGCCAGCACTCTGATGTTATGGTTTCACATCGTCTTCTCTTGGTCAGGGAACAGGGCTCATGTTTCTGAACAAGGTAAGATTTGTATTGTAAAGGGTTTGTATGCTTATATGGCAAAGAGATTCCTTTAAAACCATTTGTAGAATAATAATTAGGAATAGAAGTCCAGCAGTAGAAAATGAGTCCTAAAAGCAGCCTTTTCTAACTTCAGAAAATAAACACATGTTAATGAAACCTCAGTCATTTGTGTTATATGACATGGCCTACGCACGCAACCTTATCGTTTAAAGATTTGAAAATATTAAGAATTCTGTGTGAATTTATTTGTTTGCTTAAAGATAAACCTTTTTACATTTTGAATATACTTGCTTAATAATAGTGCATTGCTACATAAAGTGCCCAGTGAGGTATTTTCCAAAAAAAACATTAAGCCAGTGATGAAGACTCCTTGCATAAAGACTAAAAAACAAAGGTTACTAAGGTCTAATTTTTATAATGGCTCTTTCCTGTGGTCTTGACTAAATATCTGAGAAGTATGCATTCCTGTCTTGTGGCAAAACCTACATATGAAGCTTGATAAAGCCATTCACTATTCAGTCTAGGGACTTTAGGGCAGTAGGCCTAGGGAGTCATGGAAGTTTGAAGGAACTTCAGAAAGTGTCTGTCTTAGGTAGACAAAAGTAATGACTTTATAGAGCCTGGATGCAGTGTACCAGGGTCCCGGATAGGAATATAGCTCTCGGGGCTCTCAGTCACTCAGTGCTTTTGGATATGGCCATAGTTCTAATAATCGTAATTATAATGATGATGATGATTATAACTATTATTATTTGATTGACCTAGCAGGTTATAGCACCAAACTTCTGCCAGAAGGTAAGCAATACTGACAGTTAGTAATTACCCAGATTGTTTTTAGCACTTGATTAAACTGGGCCCAATGTTCTCTCATGGTGTGTGATTTCGAGATTCTGGGCAGTGAGTTCAGCATTAGCTGTGGATGAAAAACTGAACATCTGAATTACCTTTAGTATTATGGTTGAAATGGTTACATTCCTGGGACCAAGGTTTCTGAGATTGTGTGAGGAGGTGACTGTTACAGAGAGAAATTTAGAGCTCAAGTGTGTAAGTATTGTTTGATAGTAGAGGCTAACTGGTTTACAAAAAGTCATTTAGCTGGTTGGTTATTTTCATTTCTTAGTTTTTTCTTTATTGGGTTTATCTGTATTATAAAGGGAAGAGAATAGAAGGTTGAATTCTGAATATCTATATAGTAGGCCAATAGATGCACCTAGATGTCAAAAAGAATATTTTTTAAAAAAAAAGTATTTGGAGGAGCAGTTTGCAGAGTTGGGGCCTGAGTATGGAAAAATAATGAGTTGCTGCTTTAGAAAAAAGTTGCTTTGCAGACATTTAAATCATAAAAGCACATGAATATATGTATAACATTTATATTTGAAAGTATGCTGTGTAGTGAAGTGTTTGTGAAAATACTGGAAACTTAAAAATGTGTTAAAAATGTTGGGATGTAGTGTCTGAGTCTTGTTAAGCAGCAAAACTCAGCAGCATATGTAGCGTTCGATCTTTGGGCCAGGGTTGTGATGCCTTACTGCGATTTAATAATGATTTTTAGAAATTTGAAACTGTTAAAGCAAACTTAACTGTGCAGTCATATTTATAGCTCATCCGTGTGTGATTTTGTGCCCTGGTTTTCCTCCTGTATTTGGTTGTTAACTAAAGAAAAAAGCCAGAGCAAGCTTTAGTATGGTGGACCCAGCAAAGACAACCAGTACATACCAATCCCATTCTCACAGTGAAGAGTTCATTTACAGATGTTTGGAGAAGTGATGCTTCATTGTACTTTCTGAAAATGCCAGGTGTTCACGTAAACGCCTTAAGATAAGAGCTCCACAAGTAACTCTTTTATGCTAGTCATCTAATCTTTGAGAAAAGACCTGTTCCGCCATCTTGGAACATGACTCTTGGAGACTCTTCAAGATAGGATATTAGTCTGTATTTCGCATTCATCTTTTAATCGAATTCTTATTACCACAGTGGAGCTATCTATGTATTGTACTTTTTTGAAGAGGTAGAAGCTCTGGTTCAGGGAATTGAAGTAACTTACTCAAGGAAAGAGATTTGGAATTTGAGCTCCAAAATGTCTGACTTGATGTTTCGAATAAATCCAGGTTTTTCACCTTTTTTGGTCTTCCCATTCACATAATGAATTAGGCTAAGGCCACAGACTATGTTGGGTACTTCCTGAACTTGTTCATAAACCCTTTCTAGTTTTTCAGAGCTCTCTGGGCAGGCTTTTATACTTTTTGCTTTTCCGTCACGCCGCTGGAGAAGAAGCAGGCTGAGAAGGTGGCGTTTTGGGCTCCCTTGCTTTGTTGTGATTTTTTCAGTGATACTGGAAGGTAATTTTTTTTCTTTTAATAAGCAGTAACCACATGTGTGAGCCAAGGATAGAAGGAAAAATGACACTGGTGGAGTTTTCTTGCCGTAGGTATAACCTACTTAGTTGCCTAGGAAACAGAAACATGATTTACAAATATTGATTTGAAAAAGCTTGTAGGAAATCCTAGGCGTCCCTGCCTTTAAAATAGTTTTTCTGAAGAGAGCAAGTTAAATAATCGAATCCTGAATGATCACATTTTATTTAGATTAGAATGGATTTTACATGTTGAATGGTTCTCTAATTTAGATTGAGGTTCAGTATGGTTGTAATATTTGCTACCCATTGCTCATTTATGCGTGCTGGAGGAATCAGTGACCTTTTTCTCCTGTAGCTGTGTACAGTCTGCTCCCCCACCTTTTGCTTTTCTGAGTACTCTGCTGAACGCCAAGGAAAGGATCCAAAGGAAGGTAAACTCCAGATGAAGCTAAGAGTTTAGTTAGAACGATGAACTCTCGTCGTCCATTTTGTGGAAAACTTGGAGTTCGAATTCTGCTGCTTCCAGTATTACCAAATTAGATGAAAGTT
Source organism: Mustela nivalis (assembly GCF_964662115.1). Taxonomy (NCBI): domain Eukaryota; kingdom Metazoa; phylum Chordata; class Mammalia; order Carnivora; family Mustelidae; genus Mustela; species Mustela nivalis. Next base: position 56,545,662 of record NC_139034.1, on the reverse strand, counting down.
TTCTCAGTTTTATAGCTCGAAGGGGGAAAAAGAGCCACCAGGAAAAGCCTGTGAGCCCTTGTCAGCAAATTAACACAACTAAGAGGAACTGCTCAGAACGTGTGTAAAAGTTGAGGCTCTTCAGACAAGAAGAGCTAGTTCGGAACATGATGAAAGATGGTAAAAATCTAGATGGGGAAACCTACCTTCATCAGAGGGTTCCGTGATGGTGTAAGAGAGATACAGGGTGTATTTTTGTGTGTTGCGGAACTGTGTGTCCTTGATGGCGTCCCTAAAACCTGCTGAAGACAACTCCACACACCCAGTGCTGTCCTGGAATCTGATATTTGCCTTGGCAGAGGTCGTTCTCAAAGTAACCAGTATGCAAAGTGGTAACCTCAAGTCACTAAGAATAGTTAGTTGTTTTTAGCACATTCTTTGTAAGGAATTGAAACTGAATGCACTTTATCATCATTTAAAAAGATGACAATGACGGTGATGATATGCAAGTGTTCAGTGTATCAAAAGTACTTGGTATATCACTCTACCAAAGCCATTTTGAAGGTCTTATTCTTTGAAGATTCCAAATAATTGAGGTTTTATGAAATACAGTTTCATTGTCATCAACCCCTGACATTTCTAATTTGAAATCCCATATGGGGTTTTCAGTCATATCCCAAGAATCTGAAAAAAGGGGGATGAGCTGATCTTTGTTCTGTCTGGAGATTTGAAAAAATGCAAACTTTTCAGGCTGAGGGATGTATGATCAGAGTCTATGAAATGTAGACTTTATGAATCACATCTCAAAAATCTGTGTTAGAACTGAGTTCTCCCATGCAATCTGAACAATATTAAGTGTGAAAACAAGTGAGAGGAAATAATGCTGCATCCAGTAAATATAATATTGTATAAAATATATTATATATGTGAGGTGTTTTATGCTGATAACTCTTCAAAAATACTTTAACAGGGTAGCCAAATCAATAGGACAATGGACATAAAAGCTTTTCTGGTTGTAGGAAAAAACAGTTATTGAGTCCCTTCTATGTGACCGATGTTGTGCTTCATCTGGGGGTTCCTTGACCCAATCCTTTCCCCTTAGAAATACACAAGCTGGGGAGGAGACGACCTGCGATATGTATGTGATACATACATGACATATAAAGGAAAGGAGAGGGGGCTGTGGCAGCCCACTGTGCTCAGATCCTTTTTTCCCCCTCCATGAAGGCGTGTGTGTGCTATTTTTTTTTTTTTTTTAAAGAGTGCAGTGCTTGTGAGTGGGGCCTGGTGGAGAGGGGGATGGGGGGAGGGGGGTGAAGGGAGGGAGAGGAGAAAAAGAGAGAGAGGGGAGAGAGAAAGAGAATCTTAGGCAGGCCTTGTGCTGGATGGGGTCCTTGTGCTGGATGGGGTCCTATCTCATGACCCTGAGATCATGACCTGAGCTGAAATCAAGAGTCAGATGTTTAACCAACTGAGCTACCCAGGCACCCTGCATATTCTTTTTTTTTTTTTTTTTTAAGATTTTATTTATTTATATGACAGACAGGTCACAAGTAGGCAGAGAGGCAGGCAGAGAGAGAGAGGAGGAAGCAGGCTCCCTGCAGAGCAGAGAGCCTGAGGCAGGGCTCAATCCCAGGACTCTGGGATCATGACCTGAGCGGAAGGTAGAGGCTTAACCCACTGAGCCACCCAGGCACCCTTCATATTCTTTTTTAAACCTATAGTTTCCAAGTATCTGCAGAATGTGTATTTTATATTTAGACATAACGAAACTACTGTCCTTTGCTTTCTCAAATGGTAAAGGATTTGATGATGGATAATTTGAATGAACATGATTTTAAACTTTTCATGCCATGTATGTGTACATAAGTGCATATGGCAAAGACTTATGAGTATGGTATATATATTATGTGAGATGTACTTAAAATATATAAAGTTATATATGTCAGAATCTATAAAATATACTGATTTAAATTCTGGAACTACATACTTGTGTAACTTAAACATAAAATACCGCTTAGTATTTTTTTTCATTGCCTTTCACTTACACACCTAATGAGCTCTGAAATATTTGAGGTAAATTGTCCTTCCTCAAGGAGGGAATGATTTTCAGATGTTTTTAGTTAGTAACTTATGTTGAAATCAAAGTGGTTTAAACAGTGGATTGCTATTTAAACCAAAATGTAATGCTCCTTTACATTAATTTGTATTTTTATTTATCTTACATACCTGGAGAAGTTGATCTGAGGAATAATGTATTGATTATAGGCCCTCTCACTATATATAATTTTTAGAGTTCGTTTTTTAAAAAATATTTTATTTATTTGACAGATCACAAGTAAGCAGAGAGACAGTCAGGGGGTGGGGAAGCAGGCTCCCTGCTGAGCAGAGAGCCCCATGTGGGGCTCTATTCCAGGACCCTGGGATCATGACCTGAGCCTAAGGCAGAGGCCCAATCCACTGAACCACCCAGGCGCCCCTAGAGTCCATTCTTGACTACATTTTCTTTTTTGCATGTGATGAAAAAACTTGCAATTAGAACTTTATAGCTATAATGGTCTTTAAAAATTAATTTCATCGAATTCCTTCATGTTATTTACAACCAAATGACAATGACTATATTATGGTTATTTATAGTTTACAAAATTATTTTTTTGTTAAATGGAACGCCAGCTTTGCCTAAACCTATGACTTCCATATATTAGTTTCTTTATTCTTTGTTTCTTGTTTGGGGCATTCATGGTGGCAAAGGCAACTTCAAAAAGTTGCAATTTAATCTCCATATCTGGGACACTTTTTAGATTTTTGTACGTGTTCATATATATTGATAAATGAGAAGTAATTGTAAGAACTGAGAAACTGTATATGAATTCTTTTTATAGGTGCTAGAGGGAAAAGGAAAGACCTGGTTTTGATGAAGGAAGGACATGAGCAAAATGAGAAAAATAACAGAATATTTCGTGTTAAAGAAACATTAGGAGACAGAGTTTATAACCCAGAAGTCACTTTTTTCCTCTTTTTTTCTTTTCTTACCAAGTTTTGGTTATATGCAATCTGTCCCCAAACGATTATTTCACCTCCTCAAGGTGTCCATGGTGTTGTCTTTTTGTTTGTTTGTTTTGTCTTTTTTTGTTGTTGTTTCCCAGCTTCACTAGCGCAAATGAAACTACACTGCCATCACTACCATTATCCAGTTTACTTTTTAGTAGGCATTTAATTTAGGCTGGTGGAACTTTTCACTTTTCAAGTACAGCAGCAACATGGTGAAGTAGTGCAAAAAGCTTAATCTGAACAGCATGCAGATTGGATTTAATGGAGGAGAAGCTAGAGTCAAGGAGACCAAGTAGAAAGTAAAAATTGTGGTCTGCACTAAAATAAGGATGTTTTGGAATGCAAGCAGTAGGTAGAATTAAGAGCATTTCCCGAAGAATATTTTGATGCCAGAGAATTACAAATGTAGAGGAAGAGAGAAAGAGGATGCTGAAGTTTCAGGGCTTGGTGATTTGGAGAATGAAGATTCCATTCCCACAGGATCATTGTGGAAGAGGTGATTTGGGGTCATATTCTGAGTTCAGTTATTGCTTATATTATGTATAAGTTGATAGTAGGGCATCTGGGCGCATGCATGTGTGCTCACATTATTAGAATTAGGGAACTGGAGCTCAGGTAAGATCTTTGAGCTGGAAAAAGATTTGAGTACAGAGTTCTGGATGAAGCATTGAGACATGATTCAGTACTTGAGGGAGGAAGGTCGTTTGCCTTTCGTCAGAAACAGCTATTTCAACACTTGCCTCCAAGATTATATTTCTGTTACACTTATTCAGTAGCATTTCCTACTGATAAGATGTGTTTGATTACAAGAAAATGAACTCAAACTGACTTTAATAATAAAAGGGACTGTGGTCGTCTGATAATAGAAAATCGAGAGGTAGGTAGGTCTTCAGAATTGGTTGGGTTTAAGGGCACCTGGGTGGTTCAGTTGGTTAAATGTCTGCCTTTGGCTCAGGTTGTGATGCCAGCGTCCTGGGACTGAGCCCTGCATCGGGATCCCTGCTCAGTGGAGGACCTGCTTCTCCCTCTCTCCCCTGCTCATGCTCTATCTCTCGCTGTCTCTCTCTCTCTCTCAAATAAATAAAATCTTTAAAAAAAAAAAAAGAGTTAGTTTGTTTTAACATCTCAGGATTATCAAGGATGGATCCAGTTTCTGTGTCAGCTTTAATCTTAGGCTGGCTCCTGAAGTTACAGGAATGAGAAGGGGAGGGTATCTGTGTTTTTCCTTGCAGGGTGAGAAGAAGTTGGCTTCTGGAATCTCTCTCAGCAAGTTAGGAAGTTTTCTTTCTCAGGTGCTACTTGTGACAAAGATGCCATAGTTCACCATGACCATGAGATATTTTTCCATTCATACGGGTCTCTAATTTCTTTCAATAATGTTTTGTAGTTTTTGGAGTTTAGGTTTTGTAATTCTTTTGTTCAGTTTATTCTTAAGCATTTTATTCTTTTTGATGCTATTGTAAATAGAATTTTTCCTTTAGTTGAGGTGTAGTTGGCATATAACACTGTATTATTTTCAGATGTACAACATAATGATTTGATGTTTGTGTATTCCAAAATGATCAACACAATGTCTAGTTAACATTCCTTATCACACATAGTTATAGAATTATGTTTTCTTTTACAGATAACTGGTGAGATTTACTTTGTTAGCAGTGTTAAATATGCAACATAGTATTAGCCAGGTAGAATTATTAATTTCATTTTTGGATTGTTTGTGCAAGTCTATAAAAATAAAATTGAGGGATGCCTGGGTGGCTCAGTTGGTTAAGCGGCTGCCTTCAGCTCAGGTCATGGTCCCAGTGTCCTGGGATTGAGTCCCACATCGGGCTCCTTGCTCGGCAGGGAGCCTGCTACACCCTTCACCTCTGTCTGCCATTCTGTCTGCCTGTGCTCCTCTCTCTCTCTGTGACCAAAAAAAAAAAAAAAAAAAAAAAAAAAAAAAAAAAAAAGATCCTCTCTCCCTAAAATAAAACTGATTTTTGTATATTTATGTTGTATCCTGCAACCTTGCTGAACTATTTAAGTCTTTTTTTTTTTTTTTTTTAAGATCTTATTTATTTGACAGAGATCACAAGTAGGCAGAGAGAGAAAGGGAAGCAGGCTCCCTGCTGAGCAGAGAGTCCGATGCGGGGCTTTATCCCAGGACCCTGGGATCATGACTGGAGCCGAAGGCAGCGGCTTTAACCCACTGAACCACCCAGGCGCCCCTATTTACTCTATGTCTCAAGATGAGTTCTGTAAGAATTTTGAATATACAGGCATGTCATCTGTGAATAGAGTTAGTTTTACTTCTTCCTTTCCAAACTGAATGGCTTTTATTTCTTTTTCTTACTTAATTGTCCTGGCTAGAACTTTTAGTACAGTGTTGAAGAAAAGTGAGAGCAGACAGATGTTCTTGTCTCTTTTTGGATCTCAGGGGGAAAGCCTCTAGTCTTTCACCATTAAGTATGATATAATCTGTGGTTTTTTGGTAAATGGCCTTTATCTTGTTGAGCACATTCTCTTCTATTGCTAGTTTTTTTAATGTTTTTATCATGAAAGGGGGCTGGAGTTTTTCAGATGCTTTTACTGCAGTTATTGATATAATCATGTGGTTTATAGTTTTTAGTCTGTTGATATGATGTGTTACATTAATTGATTTTCAGATAGTAAACCAACTTTGTTTTGTATGGGATACATATCATGACAAAGTGGATTACATATCATCACTTGTTCATGATACATAATCCCACTTGGTTATAATATGTAATTCTTTTTATATGTTGCTGGATATGGCCTCAGTAGTATTTTTTGAGGATTTTTGTATCTGTATTCATAAGCAATAACACTCTGTAGTTTTCTTGAAATGCCTTCGTTGCAAACAATTTCTAAATGTCTAAATGTTTGGATTAACTGTGGAGTTTTTAACATGTAATTGATTATTATTTCTTTATGGGCTTATTAAAGTACACACTTACTAAATAAATTGGCATATGAATTAATAGTGTCTACTGTTAATATATTTTGAAGATAAAAGGATTGGGAAGAGAACATGGTAACCTCTTTTTACAGTGGAATGAAAGAAACTTGTATTTATGAACCTGGTGTGTTTTCTGTTCTCTAGTTTTTTTTTTTTAAATATGGGTGGAAATGTTTATTGGACTGTGTGTGTGTGTGTTTATAGAACTAATTTACCCCATCATATACCTGAAAAGCAGTGAATATATTACAGTATGAATAAAGTAAAAATGGATGTAATGGAGATTAAACTCGGAATTGTATTTAGAATTTTACTAACTTTTTTTAGTGATTAAAAGAGAATTTTATAAATGATAATTGTACAATTCTACTAAATGTAGAATAATTGCACAGATTTCTTATTTTTTAAAAGCTTGGGACACAATACAGTAGTTTACAGTTTCTGTGGTGGATTAAGTTTCTCTGAAGAGAAATGGTATTTAGTGGAATTTCTGAACAGGTTTACCAAATAGTAAGAGTTGTTTGTTCACCATCTTCCATGGAGTTTTTAGCAAACTCTTTCCTCTTAGGGTCCCATGATGTTGAGGGAGAGCGGGGCCATGCTTTTGTCTCCAGTCTGTAAGGTACCACGCCCTCCTCCAATCACTCATCCCTGTGAAGTTTCTAAGAATAAGGGGTGTACTGGTAAAACTACCCTGGGTCGTGCCCTCATTGTGTTCTCCTTGTGAAGAACGCACCTGGGTGTACTAACAGGTGTTTCTTTCTTTTCTGCTCACTTACTGTTCGTGCACTCAATGGGGCTTCCTATGTAGCCCACCTCGGGCGTCCTCTTCACCATGCACTGAGAATTAATTACCAATTAATTATATAGTGGCACCTCACACGTGACAGAGATTCTCATTTGACACTAATAACTGAAGAATTTATTACCTCTACTTTACAAATAAAAAACCCCCTGAGGCTCAGGAACTTAAATGACATGACCAGAAGCTGACATCAGCTGGGGCTGGAAGCCTCACTTCTGTCAGATTATAAGCTCCTTGAGAACAGGGAGGGTATTTTAATTAGTGATTTAGCTGCAGCATTTAGCACGTATCTTGGCCTAGGCATGTGTTAAATAAATGTCAAGTCCCTGCTTCCTTCCGAGTGGCTGACCCCAACTCTGCTATTGTGGGATTGCTTATGCAGATGGTTCTGGACTCCTCCAGAAAGGCCGAAGCTCAGGGGCATCAGCTACTCTCAGAAGTGAGAAGATCCTCCAGGATTCATTTATTCATTCATTCATTCATTCATTTATTTATTAAACCACTTTGCTGTTCTATCTCTGACCTGCATTAACTTCTGATGCAGGATCTTTGCCAACATTCACATCATGTGGTTTCTGGTCGCATGTGTTTCTGATGGTAGAATTCATGTGGCTGCTGCTTCCTGTCTGAACTTATACCTTGGGCTATGATCTACTCCTTTTTTTTTTTTTTTAATTTTATTTATTTATTTGACAGAGAGAAATCACAAGTAGATGGAGAGGCAGGCAGAGAGAGAGAGAGAGGGAAGCAGGCTCCCTGCCAAGCAGAGAGCCCGATGCGGGACTCGATCCCAGGACCCCGAGATCATGACCTGAGCCGAAGGCAGCGGCTTAACCCACTGAGCCACCCAGGCGCCCCTATGATCTACTCCTTATTCAACAAGTTGTGTTGTCACAATTAATTCCAAATGAAATTACTGCCTAACTATGTCACAGTTCCTCTCCAGCATCCTCAGTGGCACAGAAGTAAAATGTTCTAGACGGTTACATTTGGAAGACACAAGGAGAGATTTACATCTCTATATTTACGTCTTTAAAACAAAAATGCTACCAGGTAGATCGTCAGTCTCTCCTTAGGCTTAAAATACCAGGGATTTATTTAGCTAATAATTTTCATAAAAATTGGCTTCTAAAATTTAAATCTTTTATTTTATATTTACATCAAATATTAAAAACCTCAGTGTTACTTTCATAATTTTTAATGAATAAGAATATAAAGCAAGCCAAAAATAAAATTTATCTTGAAATCTACTGCAGCTTTTCCTCACTGAGGATAATCATTTGCTCAAATGATGGTCTTAGCAGGCACCAGCAGTTTCAACACGGATACTTGGCTCCTGGCACGGATGCTGTACGGAATTGTAGTATCTCTCAGTGTTTGTTCCACGGACAGTTGGCACCAGATTTACCAGAAGTGTTTGTTAAAATGCAGACTTCTAGGCATAACCTAGGATGATGATGCAATCAGAACCTTTGAAAGTGGAACCCAGGAATCGGTATTTAAATAAGCTTGACGGGGCGCCTGGGTGGCTCAGTGGTTAAGCCGCTGCCTTCGGCTCAGGTCATGATCTCAGGGTCCTGGGATCGAGCCCCGCATCAGGCTCTCTGCTCAGTAGGGAGCCTGCTTCCTCCTCCTCTCTCTCTGCGTGCCTCTCTACCTGCTTGTGATCTCTGTCAAATAAATAAATAAAATCTTTAATAAATAAATAAATAAATAAATAAATAAATAAGCTTCTTGTTGACTCTGGTGAATTCCAAAGTTAGATTCCCCTGGGCTGGCCAAGGGTCAGAGTGACAAAGAACTTGGGTTTAGTCGCTCCACCAGTGAAGGCTGTTTGACATTTTATGCTGTGACATTATATCTGAAAATAGGAATAATGGTAACCACGGTTAGTTACCTCAAGGAGGTGCGAGTTTTCAGGGAATTTTATGTAAAATAATTCCTGCAGTGACTGGTACATAGCAAGTGCTCCACAAATGCTACCGGTAGCAACAGTCAGTGTGGTGCTTGTTACTATTATCATTGCACCCAAACGCTATAATAGCACTAGGACTCCTGAGCCCTTCAAAAGGAGGCTGTGAATGTTACCGGAAAAACAACTTTCGAGAGTTGAGAAGTCAGGGCCAGATGTTGGCCAACTATGGGCCACAGCCTGGTTTTATAAATAAAGTTTTATGGGTGCACATCCCATTTGTTTAAGTGTTGTCTGGGGCTTTTTTGGACTCTGGCCTATGAAGCCGAAAATACTTTCTGGCTCTCAACAAAAAAGGTTTGCTGACTTTTGCTCTGTACTGATGTGGATTTTGGCCAAAGCTTCATCTGTGTGGGTCTGTGGTGCAGGCAGAGGCAGTCAGGTGTTGGTTATAAAAGTGAGTGCTGGTGACAGTGGCCAGTTTTCCTGTTCCTGGTTTCTGCTCCTACTATACCTGCTGTTCCAGGTCTTTCAGACGAGCCAGCCCTTCACGGTGCCTTTCTGCCACTGCCTTCTCCCTCCACCTAAAAATCAGTGACAAGGTCCTGTACCGTTTTTGCATCTGGGAAGCGAGCTGGGTGACTACATTGGAGGCTTCTTTGGACTTAAGTGGTATAGCCCCTACAAATAACAACCTGGAAAGTAAAATAGTATGTAGAGATCATGTAGACAAAACACAGTCACATGCCCTGGTGGGTTTCCTAATTAGCAAGTTTGAATTCACATTAACTTCTAGAAACATCTTATCATTCATCTCTCACCACCTCTAAGTTAAAAACCAAAACCAGGGGCTCTGTGGTGGTTCAGTCGGTTAAGCGTCCGACTCTTGATTTCCGCTTAGGGCATGATCTCAGGGTCTGGGATCGAGCCCCGTGTTGGCCCCTTGCTTAGCAAGGAGTCCCCTGGAAATTCTCTTTCTCCCTCTCCCTCTCCTCTTCCCCACCATGCTCATGCATGCTTGCAGAGTATCTAAGATAGCTAAAATAGATAAATCTTTAAAAACTAAAACCAAACCCAGCTATCAGACCGTAAAAAATAAATTGACATAAAATTGTGGAAGGATCTTGTAAACAATCACAATCTAATTCTCTAAATCTAAAACTCTAAATGGAGATAAGACTGTTGAAATTCGTGGCTACATTTCGCAAATTAAGCCTACCTCCTCTAACTTCTATGATCAAACTTTGTATCATGCTCAAGCATACAAACAATGATTAATTTACCACATTTTGTTATCTTCCAACATTTTCAATAGGAATATCCCATTTTCCCCAAATACTAGCTATATTCTTCTTGCATTATGCCCTAATGTTTTCATGGGCTCTAGCTGAGAAAGAACCTTTATAGTCAACCCTTAATATAATTTTATATGGTCTTTGATATATATCTATATATCAAAGATATATATGTGGAGATATATCAAAGATATATCAAAGATAGATATCATATATATGATATATATATCAATATATATATATATCAAAGATATATATATATGTGGAGATGGAGATAACTTGTATCTTTGATATCTATGTCTTCGGTATCTCTCTCTCTATATATATATCTTTATATATATGGAGATAACTTGTATCTTTGATATCTATGTCTTCGGTATCTCTCTCTCTCTCTCTCTATGTATATATATATATCTCTATATATCTCTATATATATCAAAGACATAGATATCAAAGATACAAGTTATCTCCATTTTTGCATATATTCATGAAACTACAATAGACAGCTAATAGACTTAAGCAAAAATGTTTTGAGAGATCAAGCAATGCTATTCTATGTTCTTGTGGGTTTGATCATAGGTGCTTTTCTCTGTATTTCTTTCTTTGACGTGTTCTGTCTTTCACTGTATGTGTGTCTTATTCCTTCTTCATGTGGTCCCTTAGTCTGTTCTTCCTCTTGTCCTACTCCTTTAACCGGTTGTGATCTTAACTGATTGTATCTCTTGGGTCAAATGTTTATGCAGTAGAACTAGCACAGCACCTAACATTACTCTTTAAAAAAAGTCCTGCCAAACAATAATTGTTTAATGTGCTCTTTGATTAATATTTTTATTAGCTTGCCGACTTTTCAATAAGAAAAAAATTCCCATCCCCTGTTTTCTTGGCCTCTCTCTGTTGCTGGCTCAGAGTGTTTTATTGTTTGATGGAGTAGATAAAATTCCCCTGATGTTTCCTACTCACTCTAAATTTGGAATACACCTACAGTATTCTTTTAGGCTTTATTGTTTCCTAAACCATCTATTTAAATACTGTCCTAAAGCTTGAACGGAACACTGTTATTGTGGCTAAAAATAATATGTGTAATGGAGCAGTAGATTTGACTTCATTACCATCTTCATAACCATGCAAAAGCCAGCGTTCCCACAAAGCACTCCATCAGGTCTAGTGATTATTAAATTTTGCCAGTTCCATGGCAAATGTATAATGGCTACTTGTAGTGATTTGTAAAATAGAATGGTGGGAAGAGTTTGACCTTTAAATCCAGTGGGTCTTTCTAAAACCCTGGTGTTTGGAGGAAAGGCAGAGGCATCGATAAGGCCACTAGTCAGGGGGAAAGCTCTTGCTCATTAACGAACAGAATAGAATTCAGGGCACCCTTGTGCTGCATCTGTAGCAGAACGGGAGGAGCTTTTAGTCTGTTATTTTATATTGAGATGTCTATGAACTGGAGACTGTTTGCAGTTCTTTTGTCGGGGATGGTTGATTTGACGTTCCTATATGATTTTTCTATCATTTATCAGAAAACCTTTATATTATTCTAGGTTTTTTTTTTTCCTTTTTGAGTATAAGGACAAATCAGTTTCCCAGGTGAATTGAATTTAAATTTTGTTTTAATATAGAACTTCACATCCTTGTTCTATGATATTAAAAAAGATAATTTTGCCATTTGAATTATTCTATTACACTTTATGATCCTGTACTTATGTTCTTGCTTTTCCCCCAGTCTAAAATTCCCATCTGCCACTTCCTCCTCACTATATTCCCTCTTCTAACTATTCCAACTCTCAAAACCTGATTCCTAGTTCAGATGCCATCTGCTTCAAGAAGCTGTCCTGCTTTTGCAAAGTCAAATGAATGAATTTGGGTTTTTTTTCCTTTTTTTTTTTTTTTTTTGCATCTTAATTTCTGTACTTTTAGAGACATTTTGCCTAGACTTCTATTTCATAGTTATTTTGTTAACTTCCAAAGATAGGTGTTAGGTATCAAGTATATGAAATTACCATTATTCAACTGTTTTTGAGCTATAAACATGTCACGTTCATATGTCAGAACCTAATACTTATTTCAACATTAACTGCCCAAATCTTTGAAAATAAACTATGGTCTGAGTTCATGAAAACACATTTTGGACTTGGATTCATGTCTGTATCCTAGAGGACTTACAGAGTTTTATACGTAACAAATGTATTCAAAAAATGTTTGTCAAAATCAGATTATCCACATTCCTATCACTTTGTATGAGATAACTAATAATTGATCTAGAAATGATACCTTTTCTGTGGGTCACACCGTTTGAAAACTGGGATATCTGAGTCCACTGTGCAGATCTGTCTATTGTCCACTCATCTCAATATTGTCAGATACCTAAAGTTAAACTTCTTGTCTGAAAGTTCCTGTTCCTTATGTTTTAGCTATATACTATACTTCATTGATATTTGCCTTATTTTGCTTTACTAATTGCAAAAGTAGTTCTTTTATTTCTAATTTTCCTCTCTCAAACTTTTTACCAACTTAAATCTTGGTTTAAGGACTGTTAGAGCCCGCCCCATCCCCACTGCCCCCCCCCCCCCCACGCCCGCCCCGGAAAATATTCCCTGGCTTGTTTTGTTTTATCGTGGGGGGAAAAGAAATCTTTCCTTTGAAGTTATATTTTGTGCTTGCTAAAGGTCCAGTTAAATCACAGGAGATAAAAGTTGTACTGACAACCTTGGACATTCACTGTCCTTTGCCAGAAATAGCAAACTAGATACTCATCTTGTACAAAAATATGTGCATATTCATCCTTCAAAACATCTTGTCTTTGGTTGGTCTTACAGTAAGCAGTAGAAGTCCCAGTCAGCTCACAGTGTGGAATCTGAGGGTTACTGGGCAGGAGGTAGGTTTGGAGGGGAACAAAGTGTGGTGCAGAACAAATAGAGAAAATTGTGTTTTTTCTTTACTGACAGGCTTTTGATTTTGATACCATACAATCTCTTTCTTAGCTACTTACAATACAGTATAATTTCCTCAAAACAGGTTTTTGAGCTCACTTAGACCATTTTTCCTAACTGGAAGAAATTTTGCATGAGAAAATGAGATTTTGGAATTGTAGGCAAAGCCCAATTTGTGAATACACTGAAATATTTTATAGCATCATATAGAGATACATTTTTGTTTTAGTGATTTCTTTTGTCCTTGAATCAACAGTTTTTCAGTATAATATTTTTAATTAGGTGAAATTTGTGATGGGCTCTTCTACAAGTTATGGAGCATGGACAGACATTTTTTATATTTAGACCCCATTAGTTGAGGGTTTTGGAACATGAGACTCTGGTCTATGCAAGTTGAAATTGGTAGTTTTAATAATTAATTAAGGTGACTTATTTTCTTATATTTTTCCAGTCAGAGTGGAGTAGGGGAACAGGTTATTGTAAATCTATGGGAGGTGACCTTCTCTGCCTGTATGTGGTGATTTACACATGTGCATGTTTCTGCTGTTCCAATGAATAATTCAATAAAATGGACTAGATCTTACTGATCATGGTTTGTAAATGCAAGGGTAGAGATCAGTATGCTGTTCCCCATGCCGCGGATGGTGTCTTGCACATGACAAATCTGTAATTATCTGTTGAGTGAATGGTTGCGTTGATAAAATATCTACTAGTTGCTTAATACCATGTGTTGAACTCCGAGGAACACAGAAGAACCATGACGTTAAACATGGTCTTTAAGTCTGTAAATTAGAAGTAGAGACAAAAAATCAATGCATGTTAATAGAATGATTAGTATTGAAATCTGTAGTACTAAAAGTAATTTTTAAAAAAAAGCAGAGATAGACGAAAGAAGCAACAGTAGTGATGTCATTTTCTAATTACTGAACACCTACTTTGTACCACTTATTGCATAAGGTGTTTTACATGTGTTATCTCAGTGAATCTTCATGGCAAATCTGATTATTATCCATGTTGTTCCTCCATGAGGTCATCGAGGTTCAGTATCAGTCTCAAGATCACATAGCAATTAAGTGGCAATGTTGGGGGATGCCTGGGTGGCTCAGTTAGTTGGACGACTGCCTTCGGCTCAGGTCATGATCCTGGATTCCCGGGATCGAGTCCCGCATTGGGCTCCCAGCTCCATGGGGAGTCTGCTTCTCTCTCTGAGCTTCTCCTCGCTCATGCTCTCTCTCACTGTCTCTCAAATAAATAAATAAAATATTTTTAAAAAATTAAAAAAAAAAGTGGCAATGTTGGGCTGTAAGACCTGTTTTGTCGGCCTCTAACAGTACTGTTACTTCATTGCTTTGTTGCTTCTCTGGTTTTCTAGAGCTGTCTGGCCCAGGATTGGCCCAGGGTGGTAGTTGGTTACCAACGGCTCTCTAGATACTTGTAGACCCAATATAAGACTTGGAGCTCTTCCTGAACCAGAAATTTAACACCCATACTATTGTCACTGGGGCCTGGCTCTACCCAGGGGGCTGGTTCAGTGATGGGAGGAGGGAATCCTATACAGAGACTTTAAGAGGCTTCTTTTGTCTCTGCCCTCATCAGTATTGGTGTTAAAATCCATACATTTTTTAGTGGTATTTTCAGGCTCTTCAGTTTCCATTATAGGACATATTTTATGTATACCTATAAACAGCTGTTGAAAACAAAGTGCAGTATCCATCATGGCGGCCGTCGTGTTTGAGGTTCTTAGAATTAGAAAACTGGTGTAATTGATGGGTCTCTGCCTGTCAGTTCTAGGTCTCTTGCCTGGGGAGCTTTTTACAAATAACAGTTGACACCCTTGAACAACATGGATTTGAACTGCACAGATCCACTTCTATGCAGACTTTTTTCGATAAATCAGTGCAGTTCTGTAAATGATTTAACATTTTCTTTTCTCTAGGTGACTCTGTTATAAGAATAAAGTGTATAATAAGCATAACATACAAAATACATGTTCATCGACTGTGTTATTGGGAAGTCTTCCAGTCAGTAGCAGGTCACTGATGAGTAGTTGGGTTTTTCGGGTAGTCAGAAGTTATACTTGGATTTTCAATTGCATGCCACGTTTGGTACCTCTAACCTCTGGTAGTTCAAGGGTCAACTCTACTAGTATCTTAGCCCAGTCTCCAGAATATCTAAGTCAGTAGGTTTGTGCTAGGGCTCTGGAAATCAGTCAGCCTATCTATCCATCTGAATAATCATATGATTCTTTTCTCCTCTCTTCCTTCCTTCCCTCCCTCTTTCCTTCTTTCCTTTCTCGCACCATCTGATGGTTTTTAAGCATATGGGTCACATTCTCTCCAGTTTCTTCCTCACACTTTTTTAACATCTCTGAAGACAACTTAGTATTGGAGAATATTTTGATTGACAGAGTTTTTGTTTCTTGGACATAAAATAATGGTACATTTTACGACCGATGGGAATTTATTTACAGTGATGGCAGGGTAAGGTGATTTCTATAAGGGAAAATGATTACCTAGGAAACATCCACTTAGGGATGCCCCTATGATTCCCAGAGTGTAAATGTTTTAATTTAACTAAAGAACAGAGAAGCTATTTGGTTTCATTAATCAGTACATTCGAATCATTACTCTGAATGATTATGCTTCATTTATTTTGTGTCAGAATGTTTTCCACACAATAATAGAGAATAAAAGTGCATCATTAATTATAGTTGAGCAGCTCACACATGTGTGGGTCTATATATTTCCATATTGTCACACAGTGGAGGAAATTTAATATAAGCAATAATTAATCCTTACAAAAGAATTGAAGATTCAATTAAATAATAGTATTAAATTCATGATCATTTATAATCGTGCCTTATAACAGTTTTAAGTAATGCTTGAAAAAGTTTGGAGAAACATTTCTATTTGCCCATATCTTCCCTTTTTAAACGGAAAGCTTTTGTCATAATCATATGGTTGTTATCCTGGGGGCCTAACAGTTACTTGCTTTAGAGAAGAGTGTAACTTTTTTTGAAATGGAATTAACTCATTTGCAGGGCTTCACCGAGATGGGGTTTCTGAAGGAGAAGACTGATTACTGTAAAAAAGTGGTAGTTGTGTGCGCGGAAATTTGGATTTGCTCCTTGACTGTAAATAGGGACCCTTCCTGATAAGAACCTCTGTGTCAGTCTGCTCTTCTGGTTATTAGAACTTCCGTGCTTCTTCATAATGTTTCTTCTGGCTCTTTTCCTTTCCCCTGGCTGGCTGGGACTCTTGTTTAAAAACAAAAAACAAAACAAAACAAAAACCCATGAAACCAACTATTACACAAAACCCGCTTGCACTATATAATTGCAATATCATGAAAACCCACTGTATCTTCCTGAGTCCAAAAGGGGGTGAAGGAAGTCAGTTGCCAGTTTGGCTCATTGACTGAATGAAGTAGAGGACTTGATTTATAGTTCAGTAACTTTTTTTTTTAAGGTTTTATATATTTATTTGACAGAGAGAGGGATCGCAAGTAGGTGGAGAGGCAGGCAGAGAGAGGGTGAGGCAGGCTTCCTGCTGAGCAGAGATCATGACCTGAGTGGAAGGCAGAGGCTTAACCCACTGAGCCATTGGGTTAAGTGGGTGAACTAAGCACCCCAGTTCAGTAGCTTCTTAAAAAGGCAAATATGTCTCTCCCTTATAGATGAGAAAATATGGAGACAAGAAAAATTTGAAGAGTTTAAGAGATGCTACAGGGAAAAGTGGGTGGAGAACAAAATTTTAGAGATTCTTGGAACACATCATAGTCTCTCTGAACTCCATGATCTCTCTTTTTGCAACAAAGCCAAAATAATTTCAACACTATTTTTTTCAAGCACCAAACAGTTTTCAAATGGTTTCTTAAACATTGCTTCAGCTTACTCTTAAAATGAATTTCTGACTTAGAGTTTTTATGGCAATTTTGGGTAGTTTGTCTAAGAATACTTCACAAATGATGGGGTCAGATCTAGAATTTGGGATTTAGGACATGTAGGCCCATATCATTTCCACCACATCACACTTAGTGATTCATTAATAACTTAATCACATTTTATTCACTGCTCCCCGATGATGGTATCATTAATTTCAGTATTTTAGTGTTACTTTTTATAATTTCACGTTGCTTTAGGCTGTGATTTTCAAAAGCAGTTGAAGCCAAAATTCTTTCAGTATGGATTGCACCCTTGATTTTGGAGAATGTGAAAAAGAAAACTTAACATTAAAAATTGATTTATACTAATAGTTTGTGGAATAGTCACAGCCCGTGTACAACTATAAAAAAATTCAGTTTTAATATAATTGAGAAAATCTACTTAAATATTTCTTTTATATGTTTAATAGCTTTTTTAAAAAAAAATATTTACATATTTGACAGACAGAGATCATAAGTAGGCAGAGAGGCAGACAGAGAGAGCAGAGAGCAGAGAGCCTGATGTGGGGCTCGATTCGAGGACTCTGGGATCATGACCTGAGCCGAAGGCAGAGGCTTTAACCCACTGAGCCACCCAGGCGCCCCGTGTTTAATAGCTTTATTGAGATAAGAGTCACATGCCAATTTAACCTGTTTAAAGTATACAATTCAGTAGTTTTGGTATTGTCAGAGAGTTGTGCACTGCTCCACAATCAATTTTAGAACTTTTTTTTTTATTTTTTAAAGATTTTATTTACCTATTTACTTGAGAGAGAGAAAACATGAGTGGGGGGAGGGGCAGAGGGAGAGGCCAGCTCCTCACTGAGCAGGGAGTCCAATGCTGGGCTCCATCCCCTGACTCCAGAATCATGACCTGAGCGAAGGCTGATGCTTAACCGACTGAGCCACCCAGGTGCCTGTGGGGAGAGAGAATCTTTTATGTATGTATGGATGTATTTATTTCAGTGTTCCAAGATTCATTGTTGATGCTGCACACCCAGTGCTCCATGCAATAGGTGCCCTCCTTAATCCCCACCATCAGGCTCACCCAACCCCCAACCTCCCCCCTCTCCAAAACACTCAGTTTGTTTCTCAGTGTTCACAGTCTCTCATGGTATGTGGGGAAAGAGAATCAAGTCGATCTCACACTGAGCTTGGAACCAGACACGGGGCTTGATTTCACGACCCTAATATCATGACCTGGGCTGAAACCAAGAAGACGCTTAACTGAGCCATCCAGGAGCCCCAAGAAAACCCATTTTTATAAAGGGGAGGTATTCAGGGATATCCTGGTTCTGTTTCAATTTGGGGCTGTTATGAATAAAGCTGTTTTTTTTTTTTTTTTAAAAAAAAAGAGGTGATTTAAACAAAATAAGTAATCTTCAAATTAATGTCAGAATCCTGTGTTTGAAAACCTTTAATTATATTGTAATTATTTCTGAGCTATTTAGAGACATTTTGTGCCAGTGTGCTGAGCTGGATATCTAAAATGGTTTTTTAAATTTAAAAAAAATTTATTTTTGGTTTTATCAGTGTCCTAGTGTTTCTCCATTGCTGTTTTTGGTCAGGAGAGTAAAGTAAGTGATTTTTGCTTAAACCAATGAGTCTCATTTATTGCTGTAAAAGCTGTAAACATACTCATGGTTATTAAATGCAGCTTAGCTTTCTGGTATAGCTTACCAAGATCATAATAGATCCTGGGCTGAAAACTTTACCATTATTTACTGAAGAATGGTTCTCATAATTTGATGCAGATTAGAATCGCATGTGTATTTAAAAATAGTAGTTATCTTTACCTGTTCCTTGGAGATTGTAATTTAATTGGTGATTTAATCCCACATGGGACCCAATAGCTAGCAAATTTAAGTTTCTTGCATGATTCTTATGTGTGGCCAGGGTTAAAAACTCGTTTTAGTTTCTTGTTTTCAGAATTTTAACAACAAAAGCCTGCAGCTTAATTTTTCCAGACTAGTTTAACTTTCATTTATCTGTCTGATGTCTCAAGAAGAAGAGCTCATTAAATCAAAGCTACTTTAGAAAATGGGTGAGGGGGGCGCTGATTGAATCTCTAGCCAGCACCTCTGAAATTCATTTGCCGAACTGTTCATCTTCGTATCCTCAGTACCAGCAAATGCTCACTCAGCAGAAGTTCTTTACCTGCCTGCCTCCCTGCCTTTTATTTTTTTCCTTTCCTCCCTTTCTTCGATATTTATTAAGTGCCTACTATCTGTTCCAACACTGTCTTATATCCCAAGGATATAAATATAATTTGGAGTCCTTTCTTACGTTTGAGTTGGCAAAAGATGCATCATATTTGTGGAATTGAATGGAATCACACCTGAGCCCTCTTGGCAAACGGCTGGGCTGTGCCTCAAATCCTGTCGAAATTAGGCCTTTCTGATGTCCAGGAACTCTCTAAGCCTCGTCTGTCACTTCCTTACTGGTTTGCTTCCCTGTTACATTGAGGGACATCCCAATTCTAGCCAGGCTTACGCCATCAGGATCACGTGGGCTAGAGCTAGTAACTTGGGTCTGACTTCTGCATGCACCACAGACTCACCTGCGTCCTACCAATGCCTGAGTCTGGGGTGAGCTCAGAGTCAAGTTAGGTCATAAATACAAGGGACACTGTGACTTGTGGGCTGTAAGTCTTCGGAGCCTCTCCCCAGAGGACTCGTACAGTGTGACTGCCAGGTCTAAGGACCCAGCCTTTTTTTCAGCCCATGGCACATTTCATTTTATTTTGTTTCAGTTTTTCATCCATGATTTTGCTTTTCCTTGTTATTTGTGCTTTTTGCAGCCTCTCAGCACGTAGAAAATACCTTCTGAATGCGAGTAAACAGGTAGGGGGAGCTGACGGTGGATCCTGCTGTACTGCTTCCGATGGAGATCTAAACTGGGGGAAGAAAGGCCCACTGCGAGGTTTAATAGCACAGTTCTGCCTGTTGAGGCTTTGATGCCACTCTTGGCAATGATAGATTATCCATGTAGTACTGAGTATTGTTGACCAGAATCATAGCAAGCCCCATGTTCCTAGGAAGGTATTTTAAGATATACATTGTGCTTTTAAAAAAAAATTTTATTTATGTATTTGACAGAGCGAGATCACAAGTAGGCAGAGAGATAGGCAGAGAGAGAGAGAGGAGGAAGCAGGCTCCCTGCTGAGCAGAGAGCCCAATGCTGGATTCGATCCCAGGACCCTGAGATCATGACCTGAGCCAAAGGCAGAGGCTTAACCCACTGAGCCACCCAGGCGCCCCAACATTGTGCTTTTAAAAGGAAGTAATTAAAGTTTAGGCGTTTGAGGTGATTCTCCCCTCTCACTGCATTCCCTTCTGAATTCTTGTACTTTTTATTTGGGTTCTTTGGCTTGCTTTATTTCATTTTGCAAATAATTTATTCTCTGGACCTGTGTGTATTGGTGTGTGCCTTTTAAAGGCTTTGGTTTGTTTGGGAAATACAACTCGACCAAAGGAGCCTCTGTGGCCACCATTAGAACAAAGCTTCCTAATTTCAGTGTCATTAAGTGAGCAGCTGGTGCAGCTGAATTCAGAGGCACAAGCATGGTTATTGACTGTTTTTTCTGAAAACAGTCTGAACAAAGCATTTCCTTAAGCAATGTTGAGCGGGATTTGGAACTTCCAATGCCTCAGAAATGTCTAAGAAAGGGTTCCGGAGTTGCAAAGGTCAACATGACTGCTTGTGACTCCTCACCTCTACCCCCAGTCCATGGTATTTGACTCCTTTAAAGAATCTTGTATTTTAGAATCATATGGTCAGAATGGCTAAGTTAAAAAAAAACATTTAAATATATGATGTATCAGTTACTCTTCAATGTGTGATAACACACATGCTAGTTAAATTAAGAACAAGTGGGGTGCCTGGGTGGCTCAGTGGGTTAAGCCACTGCCTTCGGCTCGGGTCATGATCTCAGGGTCCTGGGATCGAGTCCCACGTCGGGCTCTCTGCTCAGCAGGGAGCCTGCTTCCTCCTCTCCCTCTCTGCCTGCCTCTCTGCCTACTTGTGATCTCTCTCTGTCAAATAAATAAATAGAATCTTAAAAAAAAAAACCTTTAAATTAAGAACAAGAAAATTTTAAACATTGTAGCTTGCATTAGAGCGGGGGTATGTTATTTTTACATATTATGGTATTTAGTTTCTTGTAGATAGTTAAGGAGAGTAATCTTTTATATAAATTTGTATATCTTCTGTGAATAGGTTGGAAACCGAGATTAGGAGTTGGCTGGAGTTTATTCATGCTTTTTTTTCATAATGATTTTGCTTTCATTATTTTTTATCATAATGTTTTCATTAATTTTTCATTAAAGATACTGAAATATAATTGATATAACATGTTAATTTTAGGTGTATGACATAATGATTCAATATTGTCCAATATGTCCAATATATAGGGACACCTGGGTGGCTCAGTTGGTTAAGCATCAGCCTTTGGCTCAGGTCATGAGCCCAGGGTCCTAGGATTGAGCCCCTGCTGAGAAGGAAGGCCTGTTTTTCCCCCTCCTCCCTGCTCGTGCTTGCTCTCTTTCTCAAATAATAAAATCTTAAAAAAAATTTGTGTGTATATTGTACACACACACACACACATACACATATGATTATCATAATAAGTATAGTTTACATCCATTAGCACTTACAGTTAACAGATTTTTTTCTTGTGAGAACTTCTAAGGTCTACTCTTTAGCAACTTCTGAAAATACAATTATGGATTTTTTTTTTGAGATTTTATTTATTTATTTATTTATTAGACAGAGATCACAAGTAGGCAGAGAGGCAGACAGAGAGAGAGAGAGGAGAAAGCAGGCTCCCTGCTGAGCAGTGTGGGGCTCAATCCCAAGACCTTGAGATCATGACTTGAGCCGAAGGCAGAGGCTTTAACCCACGGAGCCACCCAGGTGCCCCACAATTACGGTATATTTATCTCTAGTCACTGTGCTATACATTACATCCCTAGGACTTATAACTGGTAATTTATACCTTTTAACCTCTTTTACCCCTGTTTCCCAAGCCCATGCCTTACGTTTTCTTTTTCTTTTCTTTTCTTTCTTTCTTTCTTTTTTTTTCTTTTTTTTTTTTAAGATTTTAGTTATTTGACAGAGATCACAAGCAGAGAGAGAGAGAGAGAGAGAGAAAGAGAGAGAGAGAGAAGCAGGCTCCCCGCTGAGCAGAGAGCCGGATGTGGGACTTGATCCCAGGACCCTGGGATCATGATCTGAGCCGAAGACAGAGGCTTTAACCCACTGAGCCACCCAGGTGCCCCTTAAGTTTTCTTTTTAATGAATATCCGCCATATACCAGACTCTGTTAAGTACTAAGAGGTACAAAAGATAGGCACGATACTAAGCAAATAATTAATAATAAAGGTGGGATATATTTTGGTGAGAAGGTGGGTGGCATAGATGAGCTTTCATCTGTTTTATTTCCAGGTAACTTTGTATTTTCAGGGAAAATATCCTTTATAGAGACAGAACTCAGGTTGAGTTGAGAAGGTTGAATACTACCCCCACAGTCCACTGATGGCTTAATTTCATAAACTCTTTTTTTCTATTGAATCTGTTTTATTTTGCCGTCCATTAATTTTTTAAATTTATGCAATTAAAGAAAGTTTACTCCCACAGATTAAGGAAGTATTTTATGTGGGTTTACTACCTGCCATGTAAAATCGTGATTTTTCCTTTTCTTTGTGTTATTTCTATTTCTCTCAAGTTTTTTGTTTGTTTGTTTGTTTTTTAAATTTTATTTGTTTAACAGAGAGAGAGAGGGAGAGAGCACGAGCAGGAATAGCAGTAGAGGGAGAGGAAGAAACAGACTTCCCGCTGAGCAGGGAGCCTGACGTGGGGCTCAGTCCCAGGAACCTGGGATCATGACCTGGGCCGAAGGCAGATGCTTAGCCAACTGAGCCACCCAGGCGCCCCAGCACCATATTATTTTCATATAGCCCTCCTGCATTATCATAATCATTAAATTGTAATTAGGTGTCGTCTTTAACATGCATTATTTAGTAAGGTCTGGTGGTTAATATAGCTCTGCAAAGGTAACGTTGTATGCTTTATTTTCAGTTCTACTTGGTTAGTGTTTTGTTTTTTTGATGTTTTATGTGGTTAAGAGTATATGAGAAGAATGTCTTCTGTAAGTTGTTCATGGTGACTTCTGGGCCTTAAGTTTATTAATAGCTTGTCATCCATGATCCTATACACATATAAACTGATAATTCATGACTCGAATAGTCTTTTCCTTATCCATAAGGAAAATATTCCAGACCCACTCCCAGAGCCTCAGGACCTCCCTTGTATTGCCCATGGGGAGAGTTGTAAAACTTCATTGCTTTTCTCATTCCTTCTACTGAACAATGCCATTCTCATGGTCACCAATTAATGTTTGTGCCACTGAAACAGTAGGTGTCTTCCTCAGCTTCTCACCTGACTGGTTTGTGGCCCTATCTTCAAGGCAGGTGAGTTCCTCTGGATTGGGACTGGGCTGACATTCGGTCCTCTTAGAATAGGATTCCTTCTTGGCTTCTCTGAGATCAGTGGCCTCACATGTCTCCCATGCCCATGCTCATCTCCACGGACTCCTCAACTGATAAGAATTTCTAAAGTTATGTTGTCTTTAAAAAAAAAACACCACCACCAACTTTTCTTTTACTTCGTTCCATTCTCAAGGAAATATCCTCTCTTTCTCTTTCTCTCTCTTTCCCTCAAGTTATAGGATAGCTTCTTGAAGTAATTTGTTTCCACTTCATCTTCCAATTCCTACTCCAACTTAAGGCTCCTGAGTTTACACACCTGCCTGCTACTGAGTTCAGACTTCTTTTGCTAATAGTCTCTTAACTGCTACATACATTGGTTTCACTAGTGGTGTCTTATTTGACCTTGCTTTCACATTTGATGTGGTTTACTACTTCTTTAATTTCCTTCCTTTCCAATACTATTCCTATGCTCCTGCTTCTTCCTTTGGGTTGATTCTTAGTCTCCTCTATGGGTTAATTCTTAGTTGCCTTTTCTTTTTGGCTCTAAAGCTCATATTTAGAAGTGTTTCCTCATTCTCCCTCCTTTCTTAGTGTGCCCATTTTTTTCCTACATCTTCAAATTCTATTCATGTATTCATGAATCCTAAAAAAAAAAAAAAAAAAAATCACCTCTTGATTGCTAGACCTAGATGGCCAACTTCCCATTAAATTTTCCAAGTGGATATATAATAGCATTTCAAAATCGTCATGTTCGCAACTATGTTCTTTATCTGTTTCTTCAAATGGCCTTCACTTCAGCTTTTTGTTAATTCATCTTTGACTGTTGATTGCTAAATTTCTGAACCTTGGTTTTCAGTTTTTGAGTCATTATCACTCACCCCTTAGATATCTCATCAGTCAGGCTGCTTTTACCTCCTCAGTATTGTTCTGTTATATATTCAGTAGACTATTTTCATGTTCTCATAACTGGTGTCTTGTATTACTTCCATTTATTTTCTAAACTGCTTAAAAAAGATGCTTTGCTGAAATGCAAGTATGACTCTGTCATTCTTTTGTTTAAAATATGATTCCCTATAATTTATGGTCTGATACTCAGATAACTTTGTCCCTCATGGTTCAAGCCCTGCCCTATCTTCCTAGTCTCTTTATAATTTGAAAACTTTGGTATCGGGGACCCCTGGTGCTTCTTGGTGCTACCCAGCTTTTGTACATGCGCTCTGTCAGAACTTACCTTCCTGCCTAATACAGGTGGTTTTTTTTTTTTTTTTTTAATATTTTTTTTTAATTTTATTTATTTATTTGACAGAGAGAAATCACAAGTAGATGGAGAGGCAGGCAGAGAGAGAGAGAGAGGGGGAAGCAGGCTCCCTGCTGAGCAGAGAGCCCGATGCGGGACTCGATCCCAGGATCCTGAGATCATGACCTGAGCCGAAGGCAGCGGCTTAACCCACTGAGCCACCCAGGCGCCCCCAGGTGGTTTTTTTTGTTTTTCGTTTTTTTAAGACACTTAACATTTACTTATGATGCTTAGTTTAGTATTTTTAAGTAGGCTCCACATCCAGTGTGGAGCCCAATGTAGAGGTTGAACTCACAACCCTGAGATCAAGACCTGAGCTGAGATCAAGAGTCAGATGCTTAACTGACAAAACCACTTAAGCCAGCTCCCCCTTATGATGCTTAGTATAACGGATATAACGGATTGCTAATATTTGTTAGCATATCCTTCTGTCCCATTAAATTTTGACTTTTTTGGAGGGCTAAAACCTTTTTCTTTGTACTCACAGTCCCTATCATAGTGCATGGCACATAGTAGGCATCCGGATATATAGTGTAACCTTATCAGTGAGAGAAATAAAAATCAATAGTTGGTCAGTTAGTCAAAGAAGTTATAACAATAGAGGAGCATAAAACTGATGTATGCATATCTTATATATTTTATTCAAACATAAAACTTACAAATACATGTATTTTGACAAACCTTTGTTATAAGACCTATACTTCTTTTTCCAGTATGGATCCACAGATGGGTTCAGTGTTTCTTATCAAAATCAAACCCATGTGGATTGTCTAATTTTTCCTGATTTGATTCTTTGAAGTAAAACCCTGGACACACTGTTACGGTTATTTAGGTTTCTTTTTTCCCATTATTGTATAGTTATGATGCCCATACCCTATTCAATGCAAATTTTTAAAAATTCAATTTTTTATGAATTAATCTTTGAACATTTTCAAGGGATTCAGCTATTTTGCATCATTCCATTCTCCTATTTCATTTATTTAGGTAATATAACACTTAATAAAATCCATTATAATGAGATGTAACTGCATAAACAGGTTTAGGATCAAAATCACTGTGACCACAAATGTAGTTCAGGTGACTGCAGGAGAGGTGCTGGTTGGAGTGTTCCAGGTGCATCTGTCAGTATGATATACAAAATGAAAGGAGATAGCTGGTTAATCCAGACCATTGGTTAAGTGGAAGTTGGTTAAAAGCATTCTACCGTATTTGTCAGATTGTGCTAAGCGATGGTTATCTCTGTTACTTGGCATTTTTCTAACTAGAAAAGTTCAAAACAAACTTGCCTTCTCTCCAGTGCATTTTCTCATCCACATCATTTATAAAAATATTAAATAAGACCACTTTGAGCACCTGTCTGCTGGAAGGTCTCATGCTTCTGTGTCTATTTCTTGGTCATTTATCTACTGCTTTAACCATGGCAAAATGTAATTTTTAAAATTGGCCTTTGATTGCCATCAAGTAGAGTGAGTGCTCAAGCATATTCTTTCATTAATTCCTGTTTGTTTTTGTCCCTCAATATGTTGTTTTCTTCAGTGTTTGGAAGGCCTTCATTTTGACAGTTCTGAGGCTGGGCACCCTATTAGCATCCTTTCCGTGGAGTGGCTGATTGTAATCGAAATTTTATATTTGAGCCAACAGTTTAGAAATACTACCTTGAGTCTTTAACTCTGATAATGCCAATCACATTTTTGTCATATATGGTTTAATAATTAGGCTCTTCCTTACGTTAAGCACTGTTTGATTTAGTTCCTGCAACCTGTTTCAAAATATAAGTTGGGATTTGCAATATTCTTAATACTTTTCCTAATAGACACCAAGGAAACAGTTACTCAGTCTCTCTCTCCCTCTCTCTTTCTCTCATCTAAAATACATGCTTTACAGAAAATCTTGCTGTATTTCCAAAGGTTTTATCTTTTTAAGCAACATTTTTTTATTTGCTTTGGAGCACTTTGAAAGGTTATTCACGAATTCCTTCTTGTCAGGCCTGATGATTAGTTTGTCCTTGAACTGCTAATATTTGAAGGTTTCCCTATGTTTCTTGCTAGGGCTCCCCTCCAGTTTTTGAGAAGCAGTTAGGTATTTATGTCCCCTCCGACTGTATCCTTTACGATCCTACACAGGACTTGGTCCTTTTGATCCATAGCAGATGTGGATCTGGGCTGGGGATGAGGTCTTCATGATGGTCTTCACTGTACCTGTGGTCTTCACTGTACCTGTGGTTTATTTTCTTAAAGCTGCATATTTCCTTTTTTGGAATCAAGTGCCGTTTTTAAGAGTTAACTAGTGACCTGTTAGAGCTGTCTTTCAAGGCCATGGTGATGGTGCTATCTAGTTTGACAGGACTTTTTCCCAAGGAGCAGCTGGTTTTGATTTTTTCAGTGTTAAGGGAAACTCTCCTGCCTGACAGCAGAGGTGTATACGCAGATTACATTACCATTTTCTTGGTGTCTGTGTGTGTGTGTGTTTTTTTTTTTTTTTTTTAAATTTCACTGTCTTAATTGAAACCTTGAGCCTATTATCTATAATGATTATAAAAGCAGTACCTCATAGTTTGTCTATATCGGCTCTTTCAACATAATGTGTATGTGAGTTGGTAATGGCTCTATTTCATAATAAAGGGAAATTATTTATGGATAAAAAAAGCATACTAGACTATTAGAGCAAGTAGCTTAAGAAAGCAAGTGTTCAAAATATTCACCATCTGCTTCAGTAGACTTTTTGAGAATAACAGTACAGTCTGAAACCCCCACAGGCATCTCTATTTTCTCTTCATAGTCTCTTCTGCTCAGCATCCTCTGTGGGTCCACTGGCCGTCCTAGCCTGTGGATGTGGACAGCCCACGTCCTCCACCACAACCCACATGTTTTGTTTATGCACCTCCCTGCCTCTTGCAGGACTTCCAGCCCTTTTAAAATCTCCTCTACGGGTTGGGTCCTCAAGGCCGTCTTCTCTGTATTGATGAATCGTTCCAACAGCTAGTTACTGTGGTCTCCTCCATTTTAATCTGTACTCAGGGCACAAGTCATCTCTTAAAAATGGGGCATTATTCAGAGAAGGAAACATACAGCTCTAAGAAGATAAACTATGGGTATTTTGAAGACCTTATCCATAGGTATTCAGGGCCATTTTGTGTGTCCTGATGAATCATCCCATCAGCTGGTTACTGGGAAGAGTCCCGAGTTGCTTGCTTGCCCACGTCCCCTCTTCTTAAACCTTCTTAGAGGGCTCACCATTGCTAATTCTAACCCCCCAGAGAACCCTGATTTTGTATATCTAGAGGGATCATTTCAGAGTTCTCTTGTATTGTGAGCCCTCGGGGGAACGTTCCTTTAGGTTGTACTCTGGAGCTTGTGGTCCTAAGCCGTGGGTTCAGTTACTTCCTCTACATAACTCCTGCACTGCTTTATGGGCTCACAGACTGGAGATCTGTGCTGAAGCAAGGACGCGTAATACTGTGCTTCATCTCTGGTCGCTGTGCAAACCCACCCCCTTACCCTGTAATATGGAAATTAGTATAACAGAAACAATACCGAAATCTTCATCCTTGAGCCCAGAAGCGGAAGTGGTCATGCACATGGGCACCTGAGGGCTCACTGGATTTCTACATCATCTTATACACCTAGATACGTGTTATTTCCTGTGTAGTCCTTAGAGACTCTGACAGAGGTAAATGAGAGTCCAGATAAATTGCTATGTAATATAAATTATAATAACTTTGAAATTGTCACACGAGTGTCTTTCACATTTGAATTTCTATGTCTATATGTCTATTCACATTTGAATATATAATTTTGAATATGAACAGGATTTGCTATTACACATTTTAGTGTGTGTATAGACCAATATGCGAGAATGTGCATATAAATCAGATACGCAGTGAAGTGTGTGTGTATGTATATGCAGATGATGCAAAATAGAATGATACATACATGAGTAAGTTGTGTGTATGGATCGAACAGTACGATGTACATACATTTATATATGTGCACATGTGTGCATTTGAATCAAACACAGAATAGTATAAGGTACATGTATATACGTGTGTGTCAGTAATGCAGTATATATGTGTGTATGGGTGTATATGAACCCCACACAGTGATACAGTGTGTGTGTTTGTATGACTCAGACACAGAATAGTGTATGTGAACCAATCAGAGGCAGGTGTGTATGTGTGCATGTATTTTGTGTATGATTTGGACACATGGTAGTATAATGTACGTGTGTATGTGTGTGCATATGTGTGAGACAATTTTGGACACACAGTAGTATACTGAAAAAAACACAGGATAAATAAAACTCATGTTGATTCCAGAATAACATGTGACTCTGCACAAATCACACAGTCTTCCCAGGCAGCTTTAGTAAAAAGTGAGATCTTTAGTAGCTCTCAGTTCTTTCATGGTTTTGAAATTTGATGGTCACAAACTATCTAGCCTGTTCCATCACTGTGTGAATCATTATATCTGTAATGACATTTATAGTTGACCTTTTAGCATTCAGAATCTCCATTGTACCTCTGTTTATTAGCCTCTGCAGGAGAGCGACATAATAACTCTAATTTCATCGTTATTTCTCTGAACTATGCCCAAAATGGTCCTGGCTTTTATAATTAAGGGTATCGAATACTTCTTTGGCTGTACTATCAAAATCAAATTTTCTAAGTCATTGGATTAACATAAAGAAAAAATTGCAGCAATCTATGTCTCATCTTGTTAAGACTTCGTTGCTATATAATACCTAACTAAAAATGATTGAGTGAGGGAAATCCTTGAAGGCAGTGTTTGTCCCTATTGGCAGTAGATAGTACTTGCCGTATGCCAGATACTCAGCAAATATTAATGGAATGAACAAATCATTGGAAATTGCATTTTAAAAATTCATTCTCATATATGTACCCATGTGTTCTCTGAAGATTCCTGTGGGGTGTTTTGGTTGGGACGGGTGGAAGGAGGTGATTTCCCGCCATCCCGTTTGCAAGAGGACAGTGCCATTGAGATGCTGTTTGTGACGGACACAGAGGAACTGAGGGGTGGTGGGAATAGAACGTTAGTGCTTTTCTCTCTTTTGGGAACAGCGATCACACCCCTTTTAGACGAACCCTCTTAAACCAGTGAACCAAATTATTTCATTAGCTCTATGTCCACACCATCGTATGGAGCTTTTCTTCCAGGCATAAATCTTGTGTCCATTGGGCACTGAAGCAGTTAATCTAAATGTTCTCCTTCGGAATCAAAGTGCATTGTGGCCGTAGCACTGAGTTATGATGCCAGAACATCAGAAGGTCCTATTTTTTTTCCGTAGAATATTCTCTTCCTAGCATGTGGTATCTATAAAAGGAAGTGAAAAATTCTCTAAAGGAAAATTATAAACATCATTAAAAAATCGGGTGTTCTGATACAGAATGCCTTTTCTGTTGCGTGAATGCCTTACACATTATTATTATTTTTTAATTTCAAAAATCATTTAAGCATTAATTATTAGCTGTAGGGGTAATTAACTTTTACTTCGACACCTTATGCCAGCCTTCTTGTGGAAAAGCAGTAAACATAAGAAATAGTACTTCAAAAAATTTGATTATCTGTTATCACAAGGATTCTTCAGGAAGACATTCGGCCCTAAAATGAGTGAAATAAGAAAATGTTATGTAAGGTTGGGCTACCTAGCAGTTTGGATGTCCTTGATATTGAGCATACAAAATCCTAATACAGCCTCTGGATGCTTGCTACTGACTGTAGCTTAGCTCTTTTGGTGCAGGTCTCTTTGCAGGGTTTTGACATTTTTGCATGAGGTTTGTGCTGAATTTAACCTGACCAAGGAGGCTTCCTCTAGAGTCAAAATGAAACTGAATATTCATATTAAGGGTGGTGGGGAAAGAAAAAAAAAAAATGTCCTTCTATCAGAAGCAGACTGCACGAGCCTTCTGCCAACTGGCCTGTTTGTGAGAACTAGTGAAGTCATCAGTCCAGAGCTATTTTCATACACTGACACGGTGCTGCAAGGCGGCCGGAGGTGCCACACAGAGGAAGCTCTGAGAGAGAGGTTTTCAGAAGCAGAACATTTTGCTGCTGACGGACAGCCTCACCGTTTCACACCGGCTGGGACTCTGACATCTCTAGGAAGCAGGAGGGCTTGTGTAATGGCCCAGGCGGGAGGAAGGTGAAGAGGAGTTTTAGCTTTTACGGGCTCTCTAAAGCAATGTCTCAATATCTAGATGCGGAGGCTGTCCAGCAGAATGGGTTGCCACGGGGAAGGGGAGTGGGATGGTGGAAAGCTGAGGATGAGCTCTTTTGTCTGTCTGTCGAACAAGATGGTTTCTTTTCCCTTTTTCTTTTACTCAGAAAGGTCGCAAATGGAAAGCCTGCTCTTTTGCTGACACAATCCTGTAGGAGATCATGAGCAAAATAAAGGAAGTGGGACTTGGATCATATATAATTTATCAGTGTGTGGAAAACAAACTGAACACTGTGCTGCGTGGTAAATTACTTCAGAACAGGCCCAAAGTGGGAGACTATCCTGTGAAGTTGTATTTTTAAACCCTTAAGAGAAAGATCTATCCCTTGGTGAAAAAAAATTTTTTTTTTAACCTGAAATACATAAAATAAATGAAGTACATTTATTTTAACCTAAAATACATTATTTTAATTTTCTGATTATGGACTCTGGCCGGTGAACTCGGTCTTGAAAGATCCTTCAGGAAAGCCCAAGTGAGTCTTTGATTAGAGAATCATGTACCAGATGCTGTTTTAACCACTTCCAAAACCATCCAGAAGTACACACAGAGCTTCATCCCTTCAGAAACTTAGAAGTAGTCCAAATACATCCACCAAATGGAGGTAAATTTGGAGATAATGAGATACTGTGTTTGAGTGTAAGAAATGAACTCTTTTTCTGCTTCATTGATGCAAGTATTTTAAATTGCCAAAGTAAGGTATTCTCTGATAAGTGGCTTCCTCCAATGGGGAGCAAATCAAAGCAGACACACTTTAGCCTGAGTGCACTCAGGGGTCATGACTGTGAACGCTGCCATGATTCAAACCCTATTGAGCAATGGGAAGCCAGAGACAGGAAGCTGCCTTGTTTATTAGAAGTAGGGTGACCACAGTCTCAGACAATGGAGGAAGATTCTGGTACTTTCATTCTGAATAGCAAGCCCTAGTGCAAAAAAAAAAAAAAAAAAAAAAAAAAAAGGAAGAGAGAGAGAGAAAGGAAAGAAAGAAAAGAAAAGGCCAAAGTATTTGTCATGGGTGTTTCTCTATTACTAAAATGTACAGAGCTCCTGTGTACTTTTTAAAATTTTTGGTTAAAAAGGCACAGCCTTAACATATCTTATTCACAAACAGTCCAGAGTTTCACAGAGCTCCTCTAAAGTCAAGGTTGCAGTGAGTGCATGGCCTTGATTTCTGCAGTGTGAATTCAAAGTAACCTAACCATTATTAGGGGAGTGCGTCCTTCAGACTATTCCAGAAGACACTTATTTAGAGATTTCTATCATGTTTTCAGCAGGAGAAAGATCAGAATTGCTTTGGGATTGCTAGGAAGGTAGGAGAGGTATTGTAGGGTAATTTTCTATTTGATAAAATTTGGAACATCGTTTGGAACTTTTTCAATTACACATAAAGAAACGGAGACCCAACAGTGTCTTCCTTACCTGAAATCTAGTAAATATTTAGATTTCTATAGGAAACATCATGGAAATTAGATGAATGAACTTAATTGAGAGTTACTGTATGTCCCGTAATAAAATTGCTGTTTTGAGGATTCATGAAATTTGATCTAGTTTTTAAAGGTTGGGCTTGAAATCTAACTCAGCCATTGTCGCTGTGGGACCCTGGGTAAGTGACTTAACGTATTTGGGCCTCATTTTCCTCATTCATAAGATGAACTTAATAAGAGAACCTATCTAAAAGGATTATTGTGATGTTTTGAAAGATCTTGAATGGCTTAGCATGATGCCTGGTTTGTAGAAAGAGCAAAATAAACGTAGACTGTTGTTATGATGACTAATGCTGTTACTTTGTTGCATGTATCCTTCAAGGTTCTTATTTGAAAGATTCATTTTCATTTGTGTCAGCCACACGAGAGACCAAGGACTAGAACTGGCCCACTGCCCTCAGCCCTGTGTATGGGAAAATCGTGTTGCTTCTGGTGGGCTGAAATACATGCTCTTTGAGGAATAAATTTCAAGATGTTAAAACCTGTGTATAGGGATCAGTGAACATTTCAAAGAGAGTAGATAATAGGACTAACAACTCCCAAGTTCATAGTATCAGGTTTCATTTATGGTCATTTTGTATGTTCTGAGTTCCTGTTTCCTTCTGCATCTTACTCTGGGCTGTGTGTGGCTATGCACATACTTTCATATGTTTTTAGATGTTACTTTTGGTACTTTTGCTGTTTTTGATAAACTTATGAGATACGTTTCTTTGTATCTGTTACAGAGGAGGAAACTGAGGCTCTAAGAAATTTATCAAAAATTACCTAGAGTTAATTTAACCACTTTTTATTTCATTTTTAAAATTGTCTTCCTTCATTTGTCTCTGTATCTCCCCTCATCTCCTCCTTCCCCCTCATCGTACATCCTTGGCTTCCTTTCTTTTTACCCTTCATCGTTCTCTTTTCCCTTTGCATGTTACCATTCCTCTCTTTTATTTTTCCTAATTTCTCTGATGGATGGCAAACATAACTTTTAAGCAGTTGCTGTCCCTAATAACTTCTGAATTTTTATACCAATAATGTGTTTTCTTTTAAAGGTGTTGAATTAAGTTGCAGTCTGTGGCCGGTGATTTAACTCGTCTCTCCTGTGTGTCTGTGACTAGCTGACAGGAAGAGTAATTTGCTTCACTTGTGTAAGAGATGGAGGCCACCCATTAACATATCTTGGGAATTACCTTCTTCACTGATAGATAGTTCAACTTATACTGAGTATTCTGGTTTTTAAAATTTGATTAATTAAATTTTCAAGATTTTATTTATTGATAGAGAGCGGGAGAGGGAACACGAGCAGGGGGGGTGGGAGAGGGAGAAGAGGCCTCCCACGGAGCAGAGAGCCCCAGTGCGGGCTTGATCTCAGGACCCTGGGATCATGACTCGAGCTGAAGGCAGACTCTTAACGACTGAGCCACCCAGCCATCCGCAGGTGTTCTGGTTTTAAAAGGCCTCCTAGCAGCCACCATTTTGACTGCTTTAAACCTGTCTTTTTGGTATAAAAGCTGCTGTAATCTACTCCCAGAGAGTCCAGTGAAATGAGCCCCTTTTCAGAGGTAATGGGGGGAGATCAGAGTATTCTCTTGGTGTGTGGGGATGGGACGGAGGTTGGGGACAACTGGCCCCTGAGCTCGGCTTCTGTCTCAGCATCTTTAGCCGGCAGGCCCCGTTGTACTTGGGACCCACCTACACAGGCCCACAGCCCCTTGCCTGGCTTCCTTTTTTTTTTTTTTTATTTTAATTAAAAGACCATGTGGAGTTAGCTTTAGCTTTATGGAGATAAGGGAAAGAGAAAAGTTGGAAGTTCAGGAACAAAAAAGCCTGAAATGGGATCCTAGCCCTGCTTTTTTAAAATTCCCTCGTCAGGATTCAACGACTTGCGCCTGGCAGCCCGTCCTGGTCTGGAGCTCCCTCTCTCGCTCTCATGAATGGCTCCCAGCGACTTGAAAAAATAATTCTGAGCTCTTAAGTTATGCAGGGCACTACACGACAACTTTTCTCTGGCTCTGGTGACCAGACCCAGTTCTGGACCTCCTTTTGCATGTGTAAAGACAGTATTTTCTAACTCTTCCATTTCCCTGTTCTTCACTAGGCCCCACAGTGGAGGGGGAAGAATGCAGATTTTTGTACATAGAGTTGAATTTCACTCCCTTTCCCTCCCAGAGGAGGCAGGCATGGCTTCTAAATGTTTTTCCACTTCTCTTTACATGTAGGATTAAAGCCAAAACAAATTACGGTCATCTTGGCTTTTTGGTTGGGTAGATTTTTGATGAGTTGGAGTTGACTGTAACTTTGAAAGAACATTTTTTAGTTTCACAAAATAGTTGGGTAGTGCAGTTTTTGTTTTCACAGATTACTTTTCTGATCCTATTTGTAGACCAAAGCATGGCAAATACTTGAATAAGTTTCACTTCTGTGTAGGAAACTCTTCATGTTAAATAGGATTCTTATACACTCAAAGGGATATACTGCATAATTTTACACCTAGTGCTATATAAGTTGGATTTCTTATTCATCACACACCATATGCAGTGTTATTAATCTTTACTGTAAGTAGAATGACAAGTGAGCAATAAAAGCAGGCCTTAAAAAAAAAAACACCAACAAACATACAGGGGGAAAAAAATCTCTAACAGATGCTTCGGAAAGAAGTGACAGTCAGTGAAATGTGGGTTACATGTATGTTGCATAACCGATGCACTGATGTGTACGCTCAGTGCGGTCCTTGGTTTTCACTTCCTATCACAGCGTGGTCTTCGTTTTTTTCTTCTCTCGCCACCCTCCCTCCTTCCTCCCCCGCACCTCCCACAGCTCTTCGGTCCTATGAACACGTCCTCTCCGGGTGGGAGGCAGGTGTTGTATTTGACTGCGTCTCTGATCCCAAGCCCACCCATCTTCGCTGAACGGGGCGGAGGATAACCTTTGGAGGTGGTTGGCACCGCTCATGCGATGGTCCCTGTTTCCTCTGCCTTTCTTGCCCATCTGTACGATCCACTGTTGCTTGCGGGGTTGTTTTGTCTGTTGTTATCCATGCTTGCTCCGCCAATTGCACCTGGAACTTGTTCCTGGGACTAATGCATGCAGCCATGTATCCTGGCCCTAGGCTGGGTGCTTTAGAGCTATTGCTTACTGGCCGCCTACTGCCTAGAACAACTGTGTTTAGGGTAAATTGATGCTGTTATTTTTCTTCCAACTGTCACCATCGCTTATCCATACCCTCCTCTGTTAAATGAAAAATATTCTGTGGACACGCCTTGACTGTTTCCTGTGCTGAGCCTTTGTGAGCCCTGCCTGCAGAGACTTAAGACCAGCAGCCCAGAGGCAGGAGGACTTTGTTTCATCAGCTATGGGGAGTGGGTTAAAGGTGTTGGTTATGCCTGCAGTTTGTTCCCATGCTCTGGGGATGAGATTCCTGTGTTCACAGTGATACAGAAACCAGCCCAACTAGGGCATTGCCTAGAGAACCAAGAAAATACAATTTACATGTATCCTCCGATACTTTACTGGCAAAGTAAGTGCCTTGCGTTGATTTGTTACTGTAGCGCATCAGCGCAAGGCATTGTTGTTGTTTTTGTTTTTCCTGCTAATCAATTACTTTGCAGCCTGGGTTTTGCTTTTTAGAGATATTTACGTGAAGGGACTGGGTTTGAGAAACTGATGTCTCTGTTTCCGACTTTGCTGTTGGTAAGACCACAAGGCATTTTGGTGGGAAAGTAAAGGCAGAATTTGACTTATTAAAATTTCAAATTAACTTGCCTTTGGTAGTTTTTTGTAACATGATTTTTCTGTGGCTTTTTAAATATTTAGTACTGTTGTCAATGGCTGGTGTGCTGGGACTGGAGATGTCTTATTCACTGTTGTCCATTCTGCTAGATGCTCTCGAGGAAGAAATG
This sequence comes from Mustela nivalis, assembly GCF_964662115.1. NCBI lineage: Eukaryota > Metazoa > Chordata > Mammalia > Carnivora > Mustelidae > Mustela > Mustela nivalis. The sequence continues at coordinate 56,509,422 of NC_139034.1, read as the reverse complement.
TACCGTCTTTTTGTCTTAACTTCCCTGTCCATAAGATGTTAATTATTATAATTATTCCCCACTTGCTTCATAGGGATGTCAGGATGCCTTGGCATAAATGCTATGTGTAAATACAAAGTATAATATCATAACGGGCTTTTAATTTTCTTTAACGTCAAATCTTTGCTCACTAAATTTTAATTAGGATGGATGTACGTTGAAAATGTTCTAAGCTTCTGAGCCATTTTTCTTGATAAGATCATAGTCTTTTGTTTTTGTTTGGGGAAAGGAGGTAAGAAACATTTCTCTCGAGAATGGAAAGCAGTCTATCTAATGACTGAAAGGCTCCTATGTTAATGCAGTTGGTAAAATATATAGGCACACTGATATGTCCAAAACATCAAAAAATTGCAGGAACAACAAGGCCACACAGCTGGGAGGAAGGCCTTGGCAGGGATATGGGGGCTCTGATCTTGACGCTGTCTGCCTTTAGCTCTGGGCTCTTAGGTAAGTCATGGGTTGTTTTCTCCTTGGTAACCTGAGTCCCTTGAGTTGGCTAATTTCAGAGTTCCCTTGTGTTCTGTCATCTTAACCCCAAGTATCCATTTCTTGCCCTTCCTTGCCCCCTTCTCCTGTCAGTGTCAGGTCTAGACTGTGCCCACCATAAAGGAGCTGATGCACTCCTCAGTGAGTGGGACTCTCTGTGGGACTTCAGTTGCCAGTGAAAAAGTCCAGCTCCTGACGATAGAGCTCTTCCTTAGTGTTTGTTTTTTTTCCCCCCCCAACAGTAGCAAGAAATACAGATTTAATCACAAGAGAACTCTATGTGTTGGAACTGTCCTATACATAATACAAGAAAAACACATACAAAGTATTTAAAGAAATATAGGATGCATTTAAAACTGTACTTCTACAGTGAGGGATTTGAACGGATAAGTTTGGAAAAGAACATTAAAATGGAACGTTAAAATATGAAAATTAAACACCTGTTGAAATAAAAACTCAGTGAACAGATTGGATGGCAGATTAGACACAGTTGAAAAAAGAATTAGTGAACTCAGAACCATGTACACATAATCCTAAGAAGGTAAGAAAACCTGAAGGAAAGTCAAGGAAGTATGAAGCGTGGAGTAATGGCTACTTGGGGTGCTAGAAAAGTGAGAAGAGAGAACTTTTAAACCATTATAGCAATATTTATAGAAAATTAAAAACAATAATCCATCACTCAAGGAATAGAATGTAATTTTTTTTATCATAGGAAGATATACATGTCATTAAATTCGCCATTTTAAGCATTTTTAAATGTACAATTCAGTGACATTGGATACATTCACAATGTTGTATTAACGTATTAAAAGATTATAGTAAGTCTCTGAAAAGGTCATTCTAATCTTTTTTTTTTTTTTAAAAGATTTTATTTATTGATTTGACAGAGAGAGATCACAAGTAGGCAGAGAGGCAGGCAGAGAGAGAGAGAGAGGAGGAAGCAGGCTCCCTGCTGAGCAGAGAGCCCGATGTGGGACTCGATCTCAGGACCCTGAGATCATGACCTGAGCCGAAGGCAGCAGCTTAACCCACTGAGCCACCCAGGTGTCCCTCATTCTAATCTTTGTATAAGATTTACAAAGAATAAGGTAGTAGTAATAGTTGTTTACAGTTATTTAAAATTTTCAACAAAATGAGCAAAATTAATGTTAAGTGTATTCAAGTTTACTTTCACAAAACACATTTTAGTAAAGAGAACTTAATTACAATAAAAGATATGCAAGCATATTTAAAATTATTATTTATCCTAGTATATTTTTTCATCTTCAGACATTTTATTTTTTAATTTTTTAAGAATTAATTATTTTTATTAACATAAAATATATTATTTATCCCAGTGGTACAAGTCTGTGAGTTGTCAGGCTTACAGACTTCATAGCACTCACCAACCATATCACATACCCTCCTAATGTTCATAACCCAACCACCCTCTCCCTATCCCCCGCACCCCCCCACCCCACGCAACCCTCAGTTTGTTTTGTGAGACTAAGAGTCTATTATGGTTTGTCTCCCTCCTGATTCCATCTTGTTTCATTTTTTTCCTTCCCTACCCTCCCCTGATTCCATCTTGTTTCATTTTTTTCCTTCCCTACCCTCCGCAACCCCCTGCCCTCCTTCTCAAATTCCTCATATCAGAGAGATCATATGATAATTGTCTTTCTCTGATTGACTTACTTCGCTCAGCATAATACCCTCTAGTTCCATCCACATCTTTGCAAATGGCAAGATTTCATTTCTTTTGATGGCTGCATAGTATTCCGTTGTATAGATATACCACCTTCATTCATCTGTTGATGGACATCTAGGTTCTTTCCATAGTTTGGCTATTGTGGATATTGCTGCTATAAACATTTGGGTGCCTGTGCCCCTTTGGATTGCTACATTTGTATCTTTAGGGTAAATATCCAGTAGTGCGATTGCTGGGTCATAGGGTAGCTCTATTTTCAACTTTCTGAGGAACCTCCATGCTATTTTCCAGAGTGGCTGCACAAGCTTGCATTCCCACCAACAATGTAGGAGGGTTCCCCTTTCTCCACATCCTCTCCAACATCTGTCATTTCCTGAATTGTTAATTTTAGCCATTCTGACTGATGTGAGGTGGTATCTCATCGTGGCTTTGATTTGTATTTGCCTGATTCCAAGTGATGCGGAGCACTTTTTCATGTGTCTGTTGGCCATCCGGATGTCTTCTTTGCAGAAATGTCTGTTCATGTCCTCTGCCCATTTCTTGATTGGATTATTTGTTCTTTGGGTGTTGAGTTTGGTAAGTTCTTTATAGATTTTGGATACCAGCCCTTTATCTGATAGGTCATTGTCAAATATCTTCTCTCATTCTATCAGTTGTCTTTTTGTTTTGTTGACTGTTTCCTTTGCATGTAAAAGCTTTTGATCTTGATGAAGTTTATTTTTGCTTTCCATGCCTTTGGCCATGTTTCTAGGAAGAAGTTGCTGCCCCTGAGGTTGAAGATGTTGCTGCCTGTGTTCTCAAGGATTTTGATGGACTCCTTTCTCACTTGAGGTCTTTCATCCATTTAGAATCTATTTTTGTATGTGGTGTAAGGAAATGGTCCAGTTTCATTTTTCTGCATGTGACTGTCCAATTTTCCCTGTACCATTTTTTGAAGAGACTGTCTCATTTCCATTGGACCTTCTTTCCTGCTTTGTTGAAGATTAGTTGACCATAGAGTTGAGGGTCTATTTCTGGGCTCTCTATTCTGTCCCATTGATCTATGTGTCTGTTTTTGTGCCAGACCATACTGTCTTGATGATGACAGCACTTTGTAATAGAGCTTGAAGTCTGGAATTGTGATGTGACCAACTTTGGCTTTCTTTTTCAACATTCCTCTGGCTAATCAGGGTCTTTTCTGGTTCCATTTAAATTTAAGGAGTATTTGTTCCATTTCCTTGAAAAACATTGATAATATTGTGATTGGGATTGCATTAAGTGTGTAGATTGCTTTAGATAGCATAGATATTTTCACAGTATTTGTTCTTCCAATCTATGAGCATTGAACATTTTTTCATTTCTTTGTGTCTTCCTCCATTTCTTTCATTAGTACTTTATAGTTTTCTGAATATGGATCCTTTGCCTATTTAGGTTTATTCCTAGGTATTTTATGGTTTTGGGAGCAATTGTAAATGAGATCGACTCTTTAATTTCTCTTTCTTCTGTCTTGTTGTTGGTGTATAGAAATGCAACTGATTTCTGTGCATTGATTTTATATCCTGACACTTTACTGAATTCCTGTAAGAGTTCTAGCAGTTTTGGAGTGGGGTCTTTAGGGTTTTCCACAGAAAGTATCATATCTGCAAAGAGTGAGAGTTTGACTTCTTTGCTGATTCTGATGCCTTTTATTTCTTTTTGTTGTCTGATTGCTGAGGCTCGGACTTAGAGTACTGTATTGTATAGCAGTGGTGATAGTGAACATCCCTGCCGTGTTCCTGACCTTAGGAGAAAAGCTCTCAGTTCTTCCCCATTGAGAATGATATTTGCTATGGGTTTTTCATAGATGGCTTTGATGATACTGAGATATGTACCCTCTATCCCTATACTTTGAAGAGTTTTGATCAAGACTTTGTCTAATTCTTTTTCAGCATCTATTGAGAGTATATGTTTCTTGTTCTTTCTTTTATTAATGTATTGTATCACATTGATTGATTTGCAGATGTTGAACCAAACTTGCAGCCCAGGAATAACTCTTTTAATGTACTGTTAGATCCTATTGGCTAGTATTTTGGTGATAATTTTTTCATCCATTTTCATCAAGAATCTTAGTCTGTAATTCTCTTTTTTGGTGGGAGTCTTTGTCTGGTTTGGGATCAAGACGATGCTGGCCTCATAAAATGAGTTTGTATGTTTTCCTTCCATTTCTATTTTTGGAACAGTTTTAGGAGAATAGATATTTATTCTTCTTTTAATGTTTGGTAGAATTCCCCTGGGAACCCATCTGGCGTTGGGCTCTTGTTTCTTGGGAGATTTTTGATGACTGCTTTAATCTCCTTACTGGTTATGGGTCTGTTGAGGTTTTCTGTTTCTTCCTGGTTCAGTTTTGGTAGTTTATAGGTCTCTAGGAATGCATGCATTTCTTCCAGATTGTCAAATTTGCTGGCATATAGTTGCTCATAATATGTTCTTATTAATGTTTGTATTTCTTTGGTGTTGGTTGTGATCTCTCCTCTCTCATTCATGATTTTATTTATTTGGGTCCTTTCTCTTTTCTTTTTAATAAGTCTGGCCAGAGGTTTATCAATCTTATTTATTCTTTCAAAGAACTAGCTCCTAGTTTTGTTCATCTGTTCTACTATTCTTTTGGTTTCTATTTCCTTGATTTCTGCTGTGATCTTTATTATTTCTCTTCTCTTGCTGGGTCTTTCTCCAGCTTGCTGTTCTTTCTCCAGCTCCTTTAGGTGTAGGTTTAGGTTGTGTGCTTGAGACCTTTCTTGTTTCTTCAGAAAGATTTGTATCACTATATACTTTCCTCTCATGACCGCCTTTGTTGTGTCCCACAAATACTGAGCAGTTGTGTTTTCATTTTCATTTGTTTCCATGAATTTTTTTCAATTCTTCTTTAATATCCTGGTTGACCCATTCATTCTTTAGTAGGATGCTCTTTAGCTTCCATGTATCTGAGTTCTTTCCAACTTTCCTCTTCTGATTGAATTCTAGCTTCAGAGCATTGTGGTCTAAAAATCTCAGGGAATGATCCCAATCTTTTGGTACCAGTTGAGACCCGATTTGTGACCCAGCCCTTAGTGGTTTTTAAAAAATATTCCATTTCACGTATAAATTATTTGGGGCCAAAGCATCTAGAAGTTTAAATGATCACCCTGAATTAGTTGCTTTGAATTCTCTTTATGAATTGTCTTATCTGCTCTGACCACCCTGGTGGTGTTCAGTTTTTGGAGTCAGGGGTCAACTTCATAGGTTTTGTTTTTAGAACATTTCGGTCTAAGAATTTTGATACTGTGAGCAGCCTGAAATACCTCTTGAAGATAATACGGGAACAGTTTCAGATTCAGCATACCTTAATCTTATTTTGTGATGGAATACATGGAAAAGTTGACTGGGATTGAAATTTTATTAAAAAAAATTATGTGTGAAATTTCTTATAACTAACAAATAAGCCTTCCAATATTCATAGCAACATTCTATAACTGTTATTCCCACAAAGTGAATTGAACTCCAGTTTCTCCATGCATCTGAGTTTCTAGGTCCCATTTTACATTTCATCCTGACTGAAAAGCGGAGATGCCAAAAGGTTTTCTCTTTTTCCTGCATGTCATTTCCCCTTCTCAACAATGGACTAATACAATTCTAAGCAATATTTTGAACGTGTTGTTTTTCATCCAAAGATATTTATGTGAAAATTTTAAGCTTTACGGCCGTTCATGTTACTTAGGGACCATCTGTTGTGTGCCAGGTCTGGTACCCAGATGTGAAGCCTCCACCTTTAATAGAGCCTTGTTTCAGCTGTTCCTGAAGCCAGTGGAGGCAGGATGTTGAACGGTTAACAGCACCAGCCTCGGACTTCTTGGCCTTGGGTCCCATTCCCCTGCCTTCTCAGCTTGTGACTTTGGGCACTCTGACCTTCCCTCTGCTCTCGTTGTCTCTTCTGTGAAACAGGGACGGTAGCTCTACCTGTAGGACTGGGGAGAACATTAAATGAATTAACACATGGAAAGGATTTAATGTCCCGTGCACAGTAGTCCTTTTCCATTATCTCAGTATTAGTAGCAGCAGCAGGTAGTGGTACTGATAATGGTAGGTGGTATCTCTTGCCATCCGGGATTCTTAGAGTTTCGTGGAAAGTTGAGAGTTGTATCTCTTTCAAGGAATATGTACTAAATGTAAATGAAGTATGTTTAGAATACAGTCAGTTTTTCACCACAAAGACCCAATGAAAATTTTTTGCCCTATAAATATTTTATTTAATAGCTTATATGGGAAGTGTGCTTTGATGCTTCATCTTTAATTATTTTAGGTATTTCAGTTTATTATAGTGTATAATTTCATTGTAAACATATGCCCCCCCCCCAAAAAAAATCTAGAGTATAGAGTTTCCTGATTGATAAAAGGGCTTTCTACTGTTAGATTTAGGTTAATCTGCATGTGCTTTTTTAATGGTTGTTGGTGTGGCTGTGGTGGATGGTAGGCAGGCAGAGGAGACTCTGGAGAAGGCAGGTAGGGGAGACTCTGGAGGTTTTAGAGGGAAAGCTAGACTGTCAATTAGCAGGGATGAGGAAGAAGGGCCTAGAGCCAGGAAGTGGAGAATATTTGGTAGTTCATGAGGCAGAAATGAGCAGAGTACATGAAAGGGAGGGAAAGCCAGTTGCCCTCCAACTTTTATCTAAACTGTGGTAATGAATGAAAAGTACAGACACCAGGCGGGGTGACTTTATCTAGAGGTGGCACATTTGATTCTGTCTCATTCATTACTCATGGCTGTGATGTCCCAGTGACATTCACTTGAAAATTTTGGAGATTGGAATGGAAACTTGCTTTGGGGGAAGAATTCTTCCTTTGAGTAGTGTGTGATGTGGTCTGGTTGGAGTGTGGTCTTGGGCAGGGTCAACAGCCTGCTTCCTTGGCTGGTAACTTGATGCTCAGCTTTTTGATAGATGGACTCCTTGTTCTTTCCTTTCCATGGAGTGTCAAAAAGCTTATTTTTAGTAATAGTCTTCTCAAGAGTGGGGCTAGTAGCAAAATTAAAAAAAAAAAACTAACTTGGAATAATTGATTCAAAAATATAATTCTCAGAATGACCCAATGGGCAGCAGGTGGACAAACCATGAGAATACTCAAGTGTGGCACCATATCCTGGACTTACACAGTGTGTGGCAGGTTTCTAATCTAGTTTAATCCTCATAGTTACTCTGAGAAGTTACTGCATCTTCCTTTTTTAACACATAAGGAAACAGATATAGAAAGGTAAAATAATTCGTTTTGGGTCATACAGTTAGAAGGTTTGGGAGTCTTTACCTTCTTGTTACAAATTCTGTTTTCTTTTTATATGACCTCACATTTATTTCTCTCTACTTGATTTCAATTCTTTTTCTCTTTGTGGGTGGGTTTGGCATGAGTGGTATTGGTGCTTTTGATCTTCTGATGATGGTTGAGTCCATCTCACTACTCAGTCTGTGTTCCCCCTTCCTTCTGGTACCCTAAGGCTCCTCTCCTGTTTTGCTCTTTCCCCTTGCTTTTTCTTCAGTCTCCACTTGCACTCCTCTTTCCATTTTCTGCCCTGCTCCTCACCATCAGCCAAGCATAAGTTCCCCAGGTCCCTGAAATATGTCCCTTGAGGGGGGAAGACTTGCAGAGTCATCTGTGGAGTTCGTGTATGTGTTTATAGCGATTCTATGCTATACAACTCATTTTTCTTACAATTATCCCCCAATACTGTACTTTAAGTTCTCTCTGTGTTGCTATTAGCTCTCAGTTCTGTGTAGTATTCTGTAACATTTACCAACCACTGTTAGTTTTTTCATTCCCTAGTGGAAATCTTGAATGCTTTTAAGTCTCAATACCACAGTGTTGCCTTGAACATTTCCAAAAATGTGTACTTAAGAAGAGCAGAGATGCAGGATCATACCGAGCATAAACATACTTCATGTCACTAATCACTGCCGTATTTTTATTTTTTTCATTATTGCTGTGCTGGCTTAAATATCTACAAGTTGTCTGTAACGTTTTCCTTTTCCCCAAACCACTGCCCAAACTTGGTATCATTCTCCTCTCTAATTGTCATCATCCTGATATGTGTAAAGTAATACCTTGTTGTTTTGATGTGTCTTTACTTAATATCTGGTGAGTTTTAACCTCTCCCCTCAATTTCTTTCTCCCTCATTATAACATCCCTTGCCATTGCGGAAATTCAGACCTTTATGAATTCTTACTTGAACTATTGAAATATCACCTTGACTGGAGTCTCTGCCTCTCAGTCCCCAACTTCCCCTGCTTGCTAAGATTCATCACCTTATCTTAAAATTGTCACATGGGTCCTCTGCTCAAAATCTCTGATGGGTTCACATCCTCTTCTTCTTCTTTTTTTTTTTTTTAAAGATTTTATTTATTTATTTGACACAGAGAGATCACAGTAGACAGAGAGGCAGGCAGAGAGAGAGAGAGAGAGAGAGAGAGAGAGAGAGAGAGAAGCAGGCTCCCTGCTGAGCAGAGAGCCCAATGCGGGACTTGATCCCAGGACCCCAAGATCATGACCTGAGCTGAAGGCAGCGGCTTAACCACTGAGCCACCCAGGTGCCCCACATCCTCTTCTTTTTTTTTTTTTTTTTCCCACATCCTCTTCTTGTGTAAATTGCACTCCCCCCGCTCCCCCCCCCCCCCCCCCAGCTCCCACCACACACACTGTGGTGGGTTCAGAGTGTATTTTTGGTCTTGACCTCCCACAGCCCCGCATGGCCCCTGATGCCCTCCTCCTTCCGCCAGAAATCCTTTTCATTTTGTCTTTCAGTGTTGATGTTCATCACAATTTTGCATGCACACAGTTTAAAGAGTCAAACTGACCAACAGAGCTTGTGAAGAAGAAAGCAGCAATTCTTTGCTTGTTTTCTCCTCTCGGTTTTCCCATCCTCTGAGGAACTTTTCTCAACTGCTCTTCAGGTTCTTTTGATTTTCAAGCATCATATCCCTAGATAGCTCATATATGTTGCTATTTCTTTCTTTTTATTTCCTTTAGTGTTAACTCTTACCCGAGGGCTTGCCCATATGCAGTATGAGGACTTACCTCATTTCCTCTCCATGCCCCCCTGCCCAAAACACACAGCTTCTCTGTCTCTCCAACGTAGTGGTTTCAACGCTGATTAAATCAGTATTAAATGTTCACCTAATTATACCTATGGTGGTGTTAGTCACAGTTGTGCCATGTACGTTGATTACTTTTCCTTTCCTGTAAATTTTATTGCCTGATTTTTTTTTTGGTTGAGTTTTGAACATTCTCATTCCTGCTTTACTCTGGGCATTCCAAGTCATGAGAAGAAGGTTGTGTCCAGGTCCTTCTTGGGGCCTTCAGCCCCGTTCCAACTTGTGCTCAGCTCTCATCCTGGGGTCCTTCTCTCCCCCTTTCCCTCCTTGGGCCCTCTGTCTCCTTCTCTCCCCCTTCCTCCTCCTTTATTTACCCCCTTCTTTTCCTATGTATGTCCTCCTTCCTGAGTAGCAAGGTTGTAAGAAAGGAAAGTGTTTGACATCTAGCATGGTAAGAATATCTTCACCTTTATAATTCATGGATACTTGAGTTGGGTCTAGAATTCAGGGTTGAAAATAATTTTCCTTTGGGACTTTAAAAGTATTCCTCCACACCACCTTCTGTGTGGATGCCATTATGATTCCCAGTACTTTTGTGAATGACCTTTTCTCCCCTGACTCTTGAGTTTTCAGTGTCTGAAATCTTGTAATACGTGAGCAAGTGTTCTTGTTCCAGATGTTCTGAATTTCCCAGTGATGTGCTTTGTGTGGTCCCTTTTCATCAGGCTTTGCAGGGTACTCAGCTGGCCCTATCATTTTGTAAATGATAAACTGTAAATCCTTGTTTTAGAGACTTTTTTCCCCCTCAAAACAGAAATCTCTTGTCCTCCAAATTCATTCATTTCCTGGGTTCAGATAGCAAGCAGGCAGATAGGGACATATCGCAGGATCCAAGGTACTGTTCCCTCCAAAAAGTGCCATCTCAGAATTTATTTTGATCATCTATTCAGTTCTTGACGTAAGGGAATGAAAGTGGGGAGCGGGAGTGGAGGGTGGTTCTTTCTTGGTTGATCTCCATTTTCTGTTTTCTTAACTCCCATATTCCGACGTCAGATATTCTGGGATGAAATGCCAGTGTTTTTATTATTCTGCTTCTGTTTTCTCTCTTCTGTTCTGCTTTCTCAAAGATTGTCTTCATAGTCTTCCTGTAGTTTTCTTATCTCACTTTTTTTAAAAGTATGTATTTATTTTAGAGAAAGAGAGCGAATGGGGCGGGGGGTAAGGAGCAGAGGAAGAAGGACAAGCAGACTTGGCACTGAGCACGGAGCCTGACCAGGAGCTTGCTGCAGGGCCCCTGAGATCATGACTTGAGCTGAAACGAAGAGTCAGGTGCTTAACTGACTGAGCCACCCAGGAACCCCAATCTCACTTTTTTACTATCCTATTTTTAATTTCTAAAATATTTTTTGTTTTTGTTCTTACAGTAATCCTTTTAAAATGACACCTTCTTCTTATCTTTTGAATGCATTAATAGTCTCTGTAATCTCTGGTTGGAGCACTCCGTAGATTCCTGGATATTCTGAGCTGATCTGTGAGCATTTCAGCAGAGTCGCTGGCTGGGTTACTGTTTTTTGAACTATCTTTAGGCTTGAATCTAGGGCTAATTAGGTTTTCTACAGAAAGACCACCCAGACTCCTGATGGGTGTAGGTCAGGGATGTGATTCACACCCTAAGAAGAAAACTGGACATCTTAACAGACTGTTCTCTTTTTCGCTCTGTTCTCTCTGTGATTCCTTCATCCACACAGTATCCCTGATGTCTCAGGAGCGGCTCCACGTTTTTCTCTCTATGGGGAATAAACTGCTGGTCTTCCAGGATGGGGATGGGTAGACATCTGCGTTCACTAAGGTAGTGTATCTGGAGATGTAACAAATTCTTAGAGAGATTGTCAGCCAGTCTCCCTTATTTTAGCTAAATCTTACCCCATTTCTAGAGTCATATGGAGCTGACAGCTTCCCAGATTCTGGAAGGTTTTTTTTTTTTTTTTTTTTTTTTTGGGTAAGTCATATTGCTTCTCGGTTTTCCTCACAATTGGCTTAGTTTTATTCAGCTTTCTAGGGTCTGCTAAATCATTTACCTTTCTTCCATCTGCTTTTTGCCTTTCCAATTTTTTTTTTCCCCGTTATTGACTCATCTCACATTCTATGCCTAAAGAAAAATCTATTCCCTCTCATTTTATTTGAATTGGGAAGGGAGTAAAAGTCAATGTATGTGATCGTCCTGCTTTTTCTTTACCCAAAAGTCATATTCTTCTTGGTCGTTTAAGTTTCCCCTTCTGCCAATCATTTATCCGTATGTTTTACCAGGTTTTTCTATTGAGTTTCTGATTTTTTTCTTTGGAGAATTTCTTTATATGGTCTAGATTTTAATCCTCATTGAATTTCTTTCTTTCTGTTAACAACTTTGGGCCACACGATAAAGCTCTGCTCCCAGAATTTGAATTTTCTGAAGTGTGAAAATAGATGTTCATATTGCTGGACTCTAATTATGTGTTGTTGTGTGGAGTATCCAGAACATAAGTACTACAATGATTTGATGCCTTAAAGTTTCTCTCACTCCTTTTTTTTTTTTTTTTAAAGATTTTTATTTTATTTATTTGACAGAAAGAGATCACCAGTAGGCAGAGAGGCAGGCAGAGAAAGAGAGGGGGAAGCAGGCTCCCCACTGAGCAGAGAGCCCGATGCAGGGCTCGATCCCAGCACCCTGGGATCATGACCCGAGCCGAAGGCAGAGGCTTTAACCCACTGAGCCACCCAGGTGCCCCTCTCACTCCCTTTTAAAAATAATACAGTCATTGAAAGAACACCTATGATGTAGCCATTGGATCTGCGTGAGTTGTTCTGGTTGGAAATTTTAGATACCTGGCTGCAGCTGTGGCAGAAGCTGATGGTCCTGCATTATTTGTTCTTTCTTTTATCTGTGGTAATGGAGTTTTTCCTTGTGTGCCTCGCTGCCCAAAGTAAAGAAGACATTTTGTAGCCTTTATGCATAGCTGGGTGATTCCAGCCAATGTGATGTAAGTGGATGGAAGCTTCTACAAGCCTAGCTTGAAAATCTGCCCCACCTCTTCATCCTTTATTTCCATTGCACAGAAGGTAGGTAGATCTGGTGGCTGGAGTTCTGGCTGTCCTTCTAAACTGATAACATAAAGCCAGGCTCTGGGAGTGTGTTGGTGTGCATGGTGTCTGTAGCACTTAGGGGAGCAGAGCCTCTGTGCAGTCGTTGACTGTGCCTGACTTTGCATTCAGAATGTTAGAGACAGAGACTACCATCCTGCCTAAGCCGCTGTCCATAAGGCTGCTGACCTTTGCAGCTGTATCCCATCTTGACTGACGGCCCAACTCAGACTTGCCCCATCAAACTCACCCCATGGTTTATTGGCTTATGAAGTGGGTTCATCCAAGAAGTGAAGCTGTTTTTAGTTACTGACGTATGCAGTAGTTGAAATTATGTCATGGGTACTCTGTTTCTTTCTGCACTTTTCAGTGCTCTATTCTCAGATTATTGAAGTACGGCAACAGTATGGCTGCTGGTTGCCTATTTTATAGATATTTTGTATTCTTAGAGAAAGAGCAAGCGGTTTTTTTGATAACAGTTATCTTGGTCACCTGTTCCCTAAGTCAGCCAAGGTGACGAGGGGCAGAGTATTCAGATCGGTTAGACCGGGGTCAGATGACCACTCCTGGGTTGGAGGGGAGGGGACTTTCTTTCCCAGACAGGTGGACTGAGCAGGATTTTTCTCAGAGGAAGAAGAGCTGATTTTGAAAAGATGCTGGGAAGATAAGTATATGTCTAGTTGCATTATATACAATTAAGCTTCGTATAGCTATGATTTTCAAAACCAATATATATGTTAATTTCTTGTTTTTTTTTTTCTGTTTTTCAGTAGCTCTTTCCAAAGAAGATGAAGAATGTTTAAATAACTTACAGGAGAATCAATGACAATAAAGAGATAAAAAAAAAAAAAAGAAAATTAATACCAATAATGGTGTAGCAAGGGAGAATAAGTGTATTCCTTGCTTATGTAGAAATATAGTAGTAAGATAATCAGATGAAAATACCTGTGGTAGAAAAAAATTACAGTAGTGTTTTCTAACTAGGGATGATTTCCGCTAGTGATAATTAAACATTCCTTGTTCGAGTGTTTACAGTGTATCTCTGCAATTGATCTCAGCCATAGTTGAGTGAACATCCTGACGTGATTCATTTCCAGTTTGTAACTTCTTATTCTCCTCTGAGCCTCTCTGAAGGACCTATCCAGTGTCATCCTTGTTTCTTTCTTCAGAGGGGACATCTATTTCTGGGAGTCCTTCAAAATAAAATGGAGTAGGTTGTTGCTTTCGCAAAACAAATGGGGAAGTAGGTTTCTTTTTTTTTTTTTTTTTTAATTCATTTTTGTTGTTGTTTTTAAAGATTTTATTTATTATTTTGACAGAGATCAGAAGCAGGCAGAGAGAGAGGGAGGAAGCAGGCTTCCCGCTGAGCAGAGAGCCCAATGCGGGGCTTGATCCCAGGACCCTGAGATCATGACCAGAGCCGAAGGCAGAGGCTTAACCCACCTAGCCACCTGGGCGCCCCTTAAGTACATTTTTTTTTTTTAAAGATTTTATTTATTTATTTGACAGAGAGAGATCACAAGTAAACAGAGAGGCAGGCAGAGAGAGAGAGGGAAGCAGGCTTCCTGCCAAGCAGAGAGCCAGATGCGGGACTCGATCCCAGGACCCCGAGATCATGACCCGAGCCGAAGGCAGCGGCTTAACCCACTGAGCCACCCAGGCGCCCCTTAAGTACATTTTTAAAAACAGGTATTGCAGCCTGTGAACAAACTGAGGACTGCCATGGACTTCTCTCAGACCACTATTGAGATATATAAAAAACTGTATATAATAATTTGCTGAATTTTGACATCAGCATCCTCCCCAGTACTATCACCTCTTGATCACTGTAATAAATTATCTATCACATCTGAGAGATTGTGTCTCCTCTGCTTTTTTCCCCCCTTTGTGGTAAGAACACTTAAAATGAGCTCTACCAGGTACGTGAATGGGTCAGTGGGTTAAGTCTCTGCCTTTGGCTCAGGTCATGATCTCAGGGTCCTGGGATTGAGCCCTGCATTGGGCTTTCTGCTCAGCAGGGAGCCTGCTTTCCGCCACCCCCCTACCCCCTGCCCCCCCACCCCCCCGCTTGCCTCTCTGCCTACTTGTGATCTCTGTCTGTCAAATAAATAAATAAAATCTTTTTTTAAAAATGAGCTTTACCCTTTCAGCGAATTTTAAATTGTATTTCTAACTATATTTTATCATTGTACAGCACACCACATTGTTAACTGTATGCACTATGGGATAAGATGTCTGGAATTTACTAATCATGTGTAACTGTAACTTTATGTCCGTTGAACAAAAACTTCTTCCATAAATTATTTAAAATTTTTAGCCTTGTTTAGAAGATGAGGCAGACATTTAAAAAAATAAACTTATATTCTTTTTTTACGTTTTAGATTTATAGAAAATTGTGAAGATAGAATTCTCACATGCCCCATACCCACTTCTCCTTATTACTAACATTTTGCATCAGTATGGAATAGCTGTTACACTTAATAAACCAATATCAATTTTTATTAATATGAAGTCCATACCTGATTCACATGTCTTCAGTTTTTACCCACTGTCCCTTTTCTGTTCCAGGATTCTATCCAGCATCTCACACTGCGTACTGTGGTCATGTTTCTGGCTTCTCTTGGCTGTGACAGTTTGTCTGAATTTCCTTGTATCTGATGACCTTGATTCCTCTTATCGGAGAATGATTTTAAAAACGAAGATCTGGGTGCTTGCTGTGCTTGATGCTGGTGAGATGTTGCAAAGTGGGCATTCGTTCAGTGATCCCATTTTACAGACATAGAATTAGACATCCCAGATAACCCTGCTGGTGAATGAAGAGGGCAGAAGTAGTTGTGGTCAGATTATGGAACAAGAGACCTTATTTCTGGGTTGTTTTCCTTTCGTTCCTCTGCAGCTCAGGGACTGATACTTTTTCTCAGTCACTGATCTTTTTGTGAGGTGGTTTATTTTTCTGGGCAGTATGATGAGTCATTTATCTAAGGGCAAAGTATAAGAAGTTTTTTATTAATGTTCTGACTGGAGAAGTTACTCATTTATTGACCACATCTTTTTTTTTTTTTTTTCCCAGTTTGCCAAAAAGACACAAAAATGAAATATGATCTGCTGAAAAGTATTGTATATTGAATAAGAATAGACGCAAAATTCCTTACAAGATTGTCTGTAAACACAGAATCCTTAAGGAGTGTTAATGGATATAATGTTCTCCCACTCTTTTCTTTCAGCCTAAACAGCAATTGCTGTGAGGACTTGCCAAAGTTATTATAACTAGATCCATTGCCCAGTTTTTACAATTTTAGTCTTCATTGAAGATATAAATATTGCCTTGAATAGAGAAATACAAACCTTCCTCAAGGAATTCTTCCCACGAGAAAAATCTAAACCTGGGACACCGGGGTGGTCAAAAGTCAGCCTTTGGCTCAGGTCATGATCCCAGGGTCCTGAGATCCATCCCTGCTTTGGGCTCCCTGCTCAGTGGGGAGAGTGCGGAGTCTGCTTGTCCTTCTCCTTCTGCCCCCTGCCTCCTCCCCATCTCGCGCTCTCACAATTAAATAAAATCTCAAAAAACAAAACAAAGCAACAACAACAAAACAACTAAACCCACAACAACAACAACAACAAAACAACTAAACCCACCATGTCTTTTACAGTATATACTACTTTTTTTTCTTTGCATTAACTCATCAATCAGTTCTGTTTAGAGATGGGAGCTTGGTAGATTTTGCTAGTTGTTCTGGTTGAGGACCAAGGTAATTGAATAATCTGAATTTACTATATTTTAGTAAAATATCAAGAATGACTGAAACTGTTTTGAAAGCCCGAGAGTATGTGTGCACACACACACACAGGTCAATCAATGTTCATGTTTCCAGTCAGGACTGCCTCATGTTTATAGGGAAGTTGGAATGATTTTTGGAGTTGTCTTGGTCTCATTGCTCCTGTGTCGTCCCTGACAGAATGGCCCCCAATCAGGCTTCTGTGAATTATCTTTTCCTTGTCCTTTCCCACACCCATATTTAGCCAGCACTAAACATATTCTATTCTTTTGAAGCATTTGAGTGCATTAATTTTTGATGTTTGAAATGGTTTAATCTGTCAGAAGACGAGGGTCTTAATTTTATTTTCCTTCTGGCCATTAGTGGGATAATTAGAAGAGCTTGAGCAGCACTAGACCCTTATTTCATCCAATCTTTCAAGTTTATAGACTTAATGAAAAAATAATATTTCACGAAGGAAATCTCAGTTTAACCTTGTGGAAAGGTTTTTCAGTCAATTCTTCAGACGTTACTTATCATGCATGGAATCTTATTTACCTTTGTTCCTTTTTCTTTTTCTTTTTGCATTTGGGTAATCTTGAGAAAGATCCTGACTAGTTTTTGCTGCTTTCTTGAATCTCAAATTCATAATTTTACTCTCTTTCTTCTTATTTCGCCTTGTATCCTGAGATATCTATGTACTAGAAAGTCTCCTTACCAGTGGAGATCATTGTGCTGTCTCAGTTTTAATTTGTGCCTCAGTTAATGCTTTTCTCATATTCATTTAAATGCTTTATGAGTTCCTTTTCTGTGAAGCACAGATCCTATCTGTTTGAGTGAATGACACATTGCAAATATTTGATGTTACATATTTATGAGGTCCTTCTGAATTATTTTATTACTCTTTTGGACATACTTATCAGATCTTACTTAATTGATGGTAAGACTCAGCAATCCATTAAGTCTTTCAGTTAATTCAAACTCTGGCTATAACTAGGATTCATAGAACCCTAACTCCAATATTGTTTAACGTAGCTAAATCAAAACAGAGATCCTATCCTGGGCTGGCTTCTTTTGAGCGCTCTTTTGGACCCCCTGGCCTTCCGATATCATTGTTACAGGAAAAACATGGAGATGCTACCAGGTCAGATCCCTTTTCAAGATTGGGTCCTTGTGCTGTTAATTGCACATGAAAGCCTTTCTGTTAAGAATTAGGCAGTAGATAAACTCATTCTCAATACTGAAGGAAGTTGTGAATGAACGATTATAAAGTACAGAAGATAGTCATGGCCAACTCCTATATAGCACTCCTATATAGCACTAACTCAGCACATAGATGTTTTATGTGAAGAAGATACAACATCAAAATCTTTATTTTTTTACTATTTAATTTTTTTTTTTTTTTTTTTTTTAATTTGAGAGGGAGAGAAAGTGAGAATGAGCACAGTCAGGGGAGGGGCAGAGGGAGAAACAGATTCCCACTGAGCCCAAGGCAGACCCTTAATGGATTAAGCCACCCAGGCGCTCCTATTTGTTATTTTTTAGAAAGATTTTATTTATTTATTTAAAAAAAATTTTTTTTTAAAGATTCCATTCATTTATTTGACAGAGAGAGATTACAAGTAGGCAGAGAGGCAGGCAGAGAGAGAGGAGGAAGCAGGCCCTCTGCTGAGCAGAGAGCCCACTGTGGGACTCGATCCCAGGACCCTGAGACCATGACCTGAGCCGAAGGCAGCGGGCTTAACCCACTGAGCCACCCAGGCGCCCCAGAAAGATTTTATTTTTTATTTTTATTTTTATTTTTATATTTTTTAGAGATTTTATTTATTTAACAGAGAGAGAGAGAGAGATCACAAGTCGGCAGAGAGCCAGGCAGAGAGAGGGGAAGCAGGCTTCCCACTGAGCAGAGAGCCTGATGTAGGGCTCAGTCCCAGGACCCTGAGATCATGACCTGAGCCGAAGGCAGAGGCTTGACCCACTGAGCCACCCAGGCTTCCCGAAAGATTTTATTTTTAAGTAATCTCTACACCTAATGTGGGACTAGAATTTACAACTCCAGTATCAAGAGATGCAAGCTCTCCCGACTGAGCCAGCCAGGCACCCTAATCTTTATTTGGCATATGATGAAATTAAGGTGCAGAAAAAAAGTTTTTTAGAGATTTTATTTATTTGAGAGAGAGCATGTGTGCATGGGTGAGGGGCAGAGGGAGAAAGAGGGAAGTAGACTCCCCACTGAGCAGGGAGCCTGATGTGGGACTTGATGGATCCCACGACCCTGAGATCATGACGTCAGCTGAAGGCAGATGCTTAAGATGCTTAATTGACTGAACCACCCAGGCACTTCAATGTGCAGAAAATTTATTTACCTTGTATATATTCACACAGTAACAAATGTGTAGGCAAAATCAGGCGTTCTGACATAAGCCATTCAGCTGGAAAACATTACTATCTTGCCTTGGAATCTCCCTACCCGACTTTTGATGTGTGTGTGTGTATGTGTGTGTAAATGATCTGGGGGGTTTCATTGCCATATCTTTGATTTTTTTTTTCCTCCTTTTTCATGAAGTTGAACGTTGGATGCTTGTGAATTTGATAATGACTATTAGGAAATAACAGTTGCCATAATCAGCTGAACTGCTAAAGTTCTGTCCTCCTACTCATCAAAACTTAGCTATGTTTACACAGTGCTTGCATTTGAGAGTAAGTCAGTATCTTAACATGAATGTTCAAGGTCAGTTCCATCTGATAAATGTTTATTTATTATCTCCTTTGTATAGTGTCCTATCTGAGGCGCAGTACTCACAAAACAACAAGTAAGATACATCCTTGAACTGGGTGGGACAAGGCCAGTCTTCTCCTTACATAAATACTTACATAAATACTTCTATACTCGTGTGCCTATAGTTAGGTACCCAAGTAACTGCACTGCAAGGCATATGAACAGTACAAGGCATATCGTGGGGGTTCAGAGATGATAGAATTAGGTTTCTTTGAGGAGGTTGCCTTAGACCTCAGTTGTAAAGATGGGATTTCTTTAGAGAACTGAGGTGGGAGGAACAGTGTGTGTGCACAGATGCTAAGGAGGAAAGGTATACAAAAGTGGTATGAGTATGGTTGTTGGGTAAGAGGTGTACATGGTAGGGATTTGTTTTCGAGATATGGTGTAGGTTATGTTGTAGATTTTATTTAAAGCCATTCTGGACGTTGTGGCAATGCAGATAGAAAAGAAGGGCTCAACTTGAGAGTGATTCTCAGAACCTATAGGACTTGGCAACTAGTAGAATGGGAAAGATCTGGATGAACGAGGAGGAGTCAGGGGTGACGTCAAGCTTTTAAGTCCAGGAGATTTTGGAGAGGGTGGAGGGAAATCAGAAGAGCTGGTTTTCATTCTGGTCTGCTTTGCTGAGGCAAAGATTACTGTGATAGTCGGCATAAACATTTTTTTACAATCTCAGCTATTGAAAACCTGGGTTGTATGACTTAATATTATATCTAGGGTGTGTTTAAGGAGAGAGGACAGCTCTCAAAAGAAATTGTGGAGAAGACGTCTATTAATAACCATAGCTTTGTTGTGTAGTGCAGTCTGTCTATCTAAATGAAGTACTCAAGGAGTCTCTTATTCAGTCTTAAGTGGTTTGAAAATAAGGGAGAGAAGTTGTAGGCATACTGATATTTGTTCTGAGTGTAAAGTACTGGAAGTCGATTTCATTCTGAAACTGTTCTTGGCTTGAGGGAGATTCCTGGGGTAGCTGAATTCTATGACCTGGTCTGGGATTGTAGCATCCAGCGCATCCATTCAGGGCATCAGTGTTTTTCAGGAGGGGTGGGTGATCCGATGGCCCAGGTCTGTATTCCGTATTCGAACGGCATGAAGCACACCTTGATCTTTTCCTCACAGGTATTCTCTGTGATGGCATGAAGCCCGTCGATTGTGGATGACCTGTTGGATTTTTAGCACTGGGCATTATGACTGGTACTTAGTAGACTCAAAAAAATAAAATGAAGTGGTGATGAATTGTTTTCATAGTCTGTGACAGGTTAGGTTTTCAGAGACATGGTCTTCTAATGGCTGTTTAATAGGCAAAGTTTGGATCAAGGGACCTGTATGCCTGGCTTACCATTTATATATTTTAATCTGTGATACCTGTAGTTGAATTCTTCCAACCAGAATGTCTGCTTTGCACCACGGTCAGGTTTTGACACTGATGAGTTTGGTTTTTGAACAAGCCATACTATGTACTTTATGCAATGACTCATTAGGTAAGGCACAATTTTATATTGTATTTATGGACAGTAGGTCCTATGTGAAAATTTTGTGGGCATCACAGGGTCTTGCTGGGGTAAAGCAACAGTTTCATATAGTAATGTTTCTGTCTTTGCCTCCCCTTTTGAGTCCGGTGATCATCTAAGCTAATGCTAAAAATACATGTAGAATTTTCATCTTTATCTTAATTGTATTACGTTTTTGAAACCTAACATTGGTCCTTCATTTTTATTTTTGCCTATTTCCGAAAGTAATACTTTGTAATAAATCTGTATTGATCTTAAAGCATAATAGTAGTATCATTTCTTTATTTTTAAGTTTTTTACAGAATTATGTTTTCTTTTGTAGGATTTTGCAGGTATAATATTAGACGTATGAGGGAACCCAAAGATCTGATTAGTCCAGCTTGACAGAGAGACTGGATAAATGAAAACTAAAGTGTTGAGTGAAAGAAAAAAATTGAAGTGTTGAGATACGTTAATTCAAAATTAATCAGAATAAAGAGAAAGTATCTCTTACATAAAAGATCATACTAATTTAAAATGAAGTTGCTTACTTTTATAAACTTTTCCAAGGAAACATATAACGTATGAAGTGAGTCCATGGCTGTATTTTATTTTTTTCCAGATTTATTTATTTGAGAGAGAGTGAGCGGGAGGTGCAGAGGGAGAGGGAGATAGAATCTCCTGTAAATTCTGTGCTGAGCTCAGAGCCCTGTGTGGGGCTTGATCTCACAACCTGAGCCGAAACCAAGAGTCAGATGCCCAACTGACTGTGCACCCAGGCACCATCCCCTACCCCCGATAGCTATGTTTTGAAAAACAGTAACCTCTGTTCCAGGTTAATGTTCTTTCATTAGTTATAGATGTTTAAATTTTATTTATTTATTTTTTTTGTTGCTTTTTTAAAAAAGATTTTATTTATTTATTTGACAGACAGAGATCACAAGCGGGCAGAGAGGCAGGCAGAGAGACAGAGAGAGGAGGAAGCAGGCTCCCCGCCAAGCAGAGAGCCCGACGCAGGGCTCGATCCCAGGACCCTGGGATCATGACCTGAGCCGAAGGCAGAGGCTTTAACCCACTGAGCCACCCAGGCGCCCCTAGATGTTTAAATTTTAATATCAAGCATTTCTATATTCCCAGGGAGACTATCACTCCTCAGTTTTACATGCTTTAAGCTGTAAATTTGCCTTGAACAATTTTTAATAACATTTCAAAGATGTATCTCAAAAAGGAATTTAAAAGAAACATTGAGCTTTTGAAGTCAAACACAACGCCTTGTCTTCTGAAAGCAGTCAACTTATTGTAACTCAACATTCTTTGTTCTTAAGATAGAAATACCTTCAGCAAAAAGTTGTCTTAAGGGTTGAGATTTTTAATGATGTGAACCTTAAGGTTAATATGACCATTTTATATGGACCATACATAATCATTTGTTTTGTGAATAGAATGGTGATTGGCAAATACATTTGCTTTCTCCTAAAGCGTGACTATGACGTGGGCCAATTACAGGCTGTCATGTGTCTTTTTCATATGGAGCATAATTGTATCTTCTCTTTCCTTTATATACGGCTTTTGTAGTGGTTATCTAAGCTGTGAGCTCCTAGAAATCGAAGAATCATTTTAGTGTTTATAGCCCCCAGCTATATAGAACAATGCCAGTTGCTTAGTAAATGTTGGTTGAATGATACATGGTTGGCTAAATGTATATATGTATGCATGGGTGGACTGTTGGATGGATGGACGGATGGATGGATGGACGGATGGATGGATAGCAAACAGAGTTTGCAACTGACAGGTTTTCTTTTTGAAAAATTTATTTTTAAGTAGTTGTACATTCACAGGAGTTCTCCCCCTGCGCCCCCCACCACCCAAATACAGGGTGATCTCATGTCTTCTCACCCAGTTTCCCCCAGTGGTAATTCTGACCTCCTGCAGAATCAAACTCAAGACAAGGTACAATCTGCAGAGCTTCTGTAGGTTCCCATAGTTTTATACTCACTCATTCATATGTGCTCATGTGTATAGTTCTGTGCGGTCTTGTCACGTGTACTCATGTTAACAGTCACCACAGTCAAGATACAGAATGGTTTCATCTCTCCAAGGCTTTCTTGTGCTGCCCTTTTATCTGCTGCCCCCCATGATGGGTTATGATAGTGCTGACTTGGTGCTCTGTATTTGCTTATGGCTTAACTATGGTCTAGAAAAGAATTATGTTTCTGGGAAAAGAGAACAGCAGTGATAGCATTTGTGGCTGTTCTCCAGTCTGTAGGTCATCCCTCGCTCGACTAGTTTACATATTTTCTTTTTTTTTAAAGATTTTATTTACTTATTTGACAGAGAAATCACAAGTAGGCAGAGCAGTAGGCGGTGTTGAGCGGGGGCAGAATACTGGCTCCCCGCTGAGCAGAGAGCCCGATGTGGGGCTCAATCCCAGGACCCTGAGATCATGACCGAGCCAAAGGCAGAGGCTTTAACCCACTGAGCCACCCAGGCACCCTACACATTTTCTTTTTTAAAGAAACATCTTGAAGTTGGCTTCTCCAAAGTTGTGAGTTATCAACATGATCGTAACGGGAGTTTACTCTCATTAGTTGGAACACAGGATCTCTTCATTACCCAGAAAACGCATAAGGTTGCAAAATGAAAAGAGAAGTCTAAAAATGGGGATCTGCAGTGTTAATGAGGTAGATATTGACAAGTACATCGTAGGAAGTGACCTCAAGAGCAGAAATTGATGCATTTTCATATGCAATGAATTGGTGTGTCCAGTAGGTTTTAATGGCCACGACTGTGGATGTCTTGTGTGTTATTGTGGCAAGAAATACAGAGCACCAAATCAGCACTACATGTGGGCTCCAGCAGGCCAAGCGTGTCTCACTGTGACTCTTCTGGGTTGAGAGGAAATCTGTGTCGAGGTGAACACACCAGGTTGGGTTGCAGATATAACCGCCCATATTTACATACACACATGGAGGACACTTTTGATATAGAAGGAGAAAAACAGATGCTAGTGGAAGGTGTGCTTTTGGGAAATAGTTTGGAGTTTTGGAAATGAACATCTTTTACTCACATGTCTCAAAGGTAAAAGTAGACCCTGTGACAGAGTTGGCACTTGGGCTATAAGTTCATCCACATGAGACCTGTCTTGTCTTGGGAGAGAAGACATCTCTCCCTCTTCCCTCACCTACTTACTCTTTTACATTCCATGATGCTGGAAGACAGAACCATGGAAGTTTCTTGGGAATTTCATCCTTGGGCGTGGAAGGGCCCTTCCCAGCTGTCTCTGTTTAGCACTTTCCTTCCTTTTTGCCCCTTCCTGCCTCACCTGGAGCTCCTGTTGGGGCAGAAGTTAACGTGAAAAACCTGTTTTGTAAAGAAAAGCCTCCAAATGCCACTCCTCAGGTCTTGGGAGAGGAAAAATATTGCCACTTCCCAGTCCACCTTGGGAACACTGTGTTCCTGTTGGGCGTGTTCTGCGTGTGTGTGTGTGTGTGTGTGTGTGTGTGTGTGTGTGTACCCTGTGGGCGGATCTGGGAGCCTGCAAGTGGGTGAGGGGACACCAGGTCTGGGATGGTGTCAGGCATGGCCTTTCAGAATAGCTTGTTTTCATTTTTTGGGAACATAACCCCCCGCCCCCCCGTTCCAGTTTATTAACAATCAGTATTGAAGACTTACCTTAGGCACTGTGGGAAGTTAAAAAAGCTTTTATCTTTGAAGGACTAGCAATCTCTTCAAAAGATTTATCTACAAGTGGGAGAAAAAGAGGTTTGCCAGTAATGCAAAATAAGAGACTGTGGAGTATTTGAGCACGACAGAATACACTGGGAACGCGGTTTGAGTGCAGTCTGTGAAGGTTTAGAGAACATGCGTTTCGGGATGGTTCCTAAGGAGGGGCTGGACATCACCTAAGGTGGACATGTTTGTAAGGTGCACGCTGGGCATCAAGAAGGGGACATTCAGAGAGGCAGCAGGTTGGGGTTGGGCTGTGTGCCTGGGCAGCTCGATGCACCCTGGGCAGGCGACCGGCATCCTGGGATCAAGTTCCTCCACTGACTAGATTGGTTCATTCTGGTGGAGTTCCTTCCCGGACTATAAAATCTCTGTCCTACACTAACATTGCAAATACTCAATAAAATAATGTTTATGACCTACTCTGTAAACTGCAAACCCTACACGGATTTGCATTACTACTCTTCTTCGATTACCAGTTTTAGACATCAAACGTTGATCTCGTTTGTGTATGATTTAAAACTGCAGAGCATCTGAAAGGCTGCTGATATTTACCTATTTTTAAGAGCACGAAATGATACTGAAATAACACAATTCAGCGGATCGTTTTGGGATGAGATATGTATTTCCTTTTCCACCCATCAGGAATGAATTTTTAGCACGATGATGAGCCTCTTCGGCTTTTCTAAAACTGTGTGAGGGAAAGACTGATGACTTCCAAAGCAGGACTGTCTGCCAGCTTTGTTTGGCTTCAATCTGACTTTATATTTTTGTTAGAAAAACAAACAAATGTTCCCTAACAAGACAAAAAGCTATATTGGGAACTTCCCTCTGTCCCTTGAGCACCTATGTATGTGTCATGCAATAAGGATCAAAAAAAATAGTCATCTCTGTTATGGCTCAGGTAATCAAATTAACAAAATAAATGTATCCTTTCCAGCTGAGATCGGCTGTAGTATAAAAGGAAAAATTCCGAGTACTTGTAATAGGCACCTTGTGAGGCCATTTTCCCCGAGGAAGTAATTTGAGTACAGATGTGAGGTAAGCTGTGGGATAAATAGGCCTGGAAAGCAGAACAGAGGTATATGGATTGGGATAAAAATTAATTGCTAAAAATATGAAGCCAGCGTATATGATGTGCCTTTTTATAGTATTTTCCTCTGGGAGCTTAGATAAAGCCGCTTCTATATCATCCTTAATACAGTGGTTTGGCTAGGCATTATGCTTTGTCCAACCTGAGGTATTTTCAGAAATAATATGCTAAGATTTCAAATATATCTCCCTAAATACTTCACCTTATAAAAACTGAATCAGAGTAATATGGAAAAAGTACTAAGGTAAGATTTAGGGGAGTTTCTTTGATAAATCTGTCTGGAGGAGACATTTCTAAAGCGTGACGCCAAATCCAGAAATCCTGAATTGGAAATAGATGCGTTTGACTAAAAAAAATTAAGCCCATCTTTATAATAAATATTTGGCAAATTTAAATGACCAGGTATCAGCTGGGAAAAAAAAAAAAAAAACCTAATTGTAATATATGTGAGAATGAGAAGCTCATAGTCTGAAGGAAGAAATCTCTCAACCAGAATAAAACAGCTGCCCCAGTATAAAGATGGGAAAAGACCTGTACAGGTTTTTCACAAAAGAAGACATAAATGAACAGTAAACCACTGACTTGGTGTGTAATCTTGCCAGTATTCCAAAAAGTACAGATTAGAACCATTTTTTTCCACTGTTCGATTGCTTACGATAGAAGATGGCCTTACCAACTGTTGGGAAAGCTGTGGTAAATATATGTGTATGTTCGCTGTGGAAGCATTTTGTCAACTTCTGCTTTTCTGTGGAACTATACATAAACTCTTCAAAAGTGAGTAACCTTTGGACCACAAGTTTTACTTCCAGGAATTTATTCCAAAATACAGTTTTGCAAAGAATTGGCTACAGTTAGGTTCACTAGGGTATTGTCATTAAAAATTGTCAAGCAACCAAAATGCCGGATAAATAGTTAAATAAATATGATACAGTGATAGCCTGCTCTTGAATTTATTGGTAGGCAAGTCTGTGTATGAAGTGTTATCACCTAAGGGACGTAGTGGGTTACAAAATGGCGTGTATGCCAGGGATATACAGTTGACCCTTGAACAACATAGGATTCAGGGGAGCGATACCCTGTGCCATCAAAAATCCATACAACTCTGACTCCCCTAAAACTTAACTGCCAATAGCTTCCTTTTGCCTGGAAACCTTACTGATAACATTAATAGTGGAATAGCACGTACTTTGTATGTTAAATGTGTTTTTCCCAGTGTATTCTTACACTAACGTAAGCTAGAAAAAAGAAAAGGTTATTAAAATCTTCTGTATGTACTCTACTGTATTTATTGAAAAAAATTTGGAGGACTTCTGGGTGGCTCAGTCGACTAAGAGCCAGCCAGCTCAAATTATGATCCCGGGGTCCTGTGATCTAGTCCCACATTGGACTCCTTGCCCAGCAGAGAGCCTGCTTCTCCCACCGCCTGCTGCTCCCCCTGCTTCTGCTCTCTCTCTCTCTGACAAATAAATAAATAAAATCTTAAAGGAAAAAAAAAGAGAAAAATCTATGTGTGAGCGGACCCATGCTGTCTAAACCCATGTTGTTCAAGGGTCAACTGTATAGTAACATTGAAATTTGCTATATTTTAGATGCTTTGTGAAGTGCTTTACATTGGTCATCTTATTTAATAATCACTGCATTCCTCTGAGGAAATATTATTGGCCCCATTTTACAGATTAGTAGACAGAAGCATCAGGAGGCTAAAGAGCTCAAGGTCACACCAGTAATAAGTGTGGAGACGGGACTTAACGGAATGAGCAGCTTTGGGAATTCATGCTTTTTGTATGTGTGTATACATGTATGTGAGGGCATATACCAGATGTGGTAACAGTGCTTGCTATTTTGCTACTACTATTTCAAGTGATTTTAATTTTCTTAGTTATACTTCTAGGCATTCTTTGAGGGTTTTAGAATATGTGCATTATATTTTCTAATCAGAAATAAAAGGGCCAAACTGGGGCGTCTCGGTGTCTCAGTTGGCTAAGCTTTGGACTCTTGATTTTGGCTCAGATCATGATTTCCGGGTTGTGAGATGGAGCCCTTTAGGGGCCTCTGGGCTCAGCGTGGTGTCTGCTTAAGTCTCTCTCTACCTCTCTCCCTCTTTCCCCCTCCCCTTTCTCATGTGCTCATGCTCTCTCTCTCTCTCTCTCAAAAGAAATAAATAATATCTTGAAAAAAAGTCAAAACTATTTTTTAATGTTTATACTATACAATAAATAACAGTTTTTAGAAGGGCAGGGAGCACTTGTTTTAATTTGTGTACAGTGTGTGTCAGGTTTTACTTAATGAGGAAAAGATAAAATATATGAATGATTAGCATATATAGTTGACATTTTTAATAACACCCACAGGGCACTGCATATTAGGAAATTAGTAAATGATGTTTCCTGAGGCATGTTTAAGGGTAGATACACAAAATTGAGTTTTAAAGAATGCAAATAATGGAACATTAAACACCTACAGCAGTTTAAAAATTCAAATCTTTTTTGGAAAACTGAAGAAGAAAAAAAAGTTAATATAAATGTAGTTTTACTTTTATCACTAAACCATCAAGTATTTACCAAATACCAAGAATTTCCGGACATAAAGGAGTACCAAATAGAAAATTAAGAGTCGAGTTGCGGAAGCAAAACTTCAGAGCAAAATAGTCCCTGTTTAAGAGAGTATATATTTCAGGAGGTAAATTGTAAGCCTCAGATGAAAATACTGAAGAAGTAAGTCTGAGTCAGAAAGGTAGGGGCTCCACGTAAGATGGATAGGGTTGAACAGTACTCAGGTGTAATAAGTCAGTGCATGGGGAAAGTATCGAACTGACACTGCACACTGGAGAGTTGGTGGCCGAGGGTGACAAGTAGCCTGAGCAGAAAGCAAGAATGAGCCCATTGGGAACAGGCAGTAGTTCAGTCGTGGCCAGCTAGGAGCCATGGGCAGTGCAGTAAGGTGAGGTCAGATTATAGAGTGCTTCCATGGTGAAGCAGTAATGTAGAAAACTTGACAGGTAAGAAAAAAGTTGTCAAGGCCTTCTCTAAGGCTTAATTATATTGGTTTTCCAAAGTTTCTCTTCAGTTTCATAGATATAGTAAGGAAGGTCCTTTAATCAGGAAACCATGCTTAATAGACTTGGAAATTCCTGTTACACATACTGTGTTTTTAATTTTCAGTTTTCAGATTGTATTTTTATAATATATTAACAGAATTCCATAGATTTTTACATAAGAAATAATTAAGGCTATCAGTTTGATTGGGTTTCTACACACTTGTGAACAGAGTTCTTAGTTAAGAAACTCTTTATTGGGGTGCCTGGGTGGCTCAGTGGGTTAAGCCTCTACCTTCGGCTCAGGTCATGATCTCAGTGTCCTTGTTCAGGTCGTGATCCCGGGGTCCTGGGATCGAGCCCCACATCGGGCTCTCTGCTCCGTGGGGAGCCTGCTTCCACCTCTCTCTCTGCCTGCCTCTCTGCTTACTTGTGATCTCTCTGTCAGATAAATAAATAAAATCTTAAAAAAAGAAAGAAAGAAAGAAAGAAAGAAAGAAAGAAAGAAAGAAAGAAAGAAAGAAACTCCTAATAAAGAAACTTTGGATGGGGCTTTGGATGTCATTTGGTTTGAGTTCCCACCTCAGTAAAGAGATTTCTTGTATAAAAATCCCCAAAGGTGATCAATTATTCCTTCCTATTTGCCTAAAATAATGACTAGTAGGAGGAAAATGAGGATTTGAGTTTGTTGCTTAGCCCAACATTAAAAGTAACCTGTTTTATCTGTGGAAATATATATTTATAACAGGATAAAAAATTTAAAAGCACACATTTTTAAAATAAGATTTGTACTAGGGCGCCTGGGTGACTCAGTCGTTAAGCGTCTGCCTTCGGCTCAGGTCATGATCCCAGGGTCCTGGGATCCAGCCCCACATCGGGTTCCCTGCTCAGTGGGAGGCCTATTTCTCCCTTTCTCATTCCCCCTGCTTGTGGAACTCTCTCACTGTATCTCTGTCAAATAAATAAAATCTTAAAAAAAAAATAAGTTTTGTACTTACTGGGATATGATCATGTGGAATTACCAATTAGTTTAATCTTTGAAATGCTTTTAAAAAAATCTTATTTTTTTATTGCAACACGGAAGAACATATTTAATCTCTTAAATTAATCTGCCAAATTGAGAGGTTTTTTTTTTTTTTTTTTTTTTGGTCAGTGACTTCATAAATATTTTAGTTAACTTTGTTAAGTAACATAAATGTCAGTTTTTTGGGGGGTATGACTATAAAAATAATGTATATTAAGTAATATTTATATTTTATTGATATTAACTGTTCTGCTATTTTATCATTTTATAATGTTCTTTTTATAGATGAAAGAAAGTTACATCTGTGAGTCAACAGGTAGCATATTAAGGGTATATACGAAAAGTAATAAATTCTGATTTGGTAGACGATCATATTTGTGCATTGCAATGATTTAAATCAAGTTGATTATGTTTATTAATAAAGTAACGAATGCTTGTGTGCCTCACACAAAAATTAGATTACTACCAGTAACCTATACACATTCTCTTAGTAAAATAAAAGAGACTTCTGATGATAGTTTCTCATAAACCTAGAAATAAGAGTAATCCAGTTCTCTGCACCCGAGATCCCCCTGTCATATGGAATTTAATCTCTGCTTAATACTCAATATATAGTGTATCTTAGGGACAACTGGTTACTTAGAACAAAGTAAACCACAACCATCTCTGTATGTATCCAATGTAAGCTTAATGTCTGAAGCCATCCAAACAAAAGGAATTAAACAAATGAATTGTAAATCACATACAACATCAAATACAATAGCATTGCTGGGCCAATTGAGTAAAGGAGAATTAGTTAAGGTAGGTATTGTGGAGAAAGCAAGCAAGAATTTTGAGAGAGCATAAAGATGGAGATTGGTGAACCAGAGAATCCTCTAGAAGGAATGTCAAGTTGTTGGAGTCTATGAACCCATCAGGACTTGGAACACTACCTAATCCATTGTAGTTCTGGAAGGTAGCATAGCGCCTTGTACATGTTGGTACTGAGTTCTTCCCTTTTCCCTCCTTTCTTCCTCCTTTTTGCTAAATATAGTGTTTTCAGATATTGAGAGGGTAAGAAGTAGATTTTAACAAATTACAGTAGAGTGTAGCGGTTCAAAACCATAGTTGTGGATTGTGGAGAGTGAAATTGAGCCCTGCCTTAATCACTTGCTTCTGTTTCTGGGGCATTAGGCAAGATTTGTACCTTCAAGTTACAGTTTGCTCATCTGTAGAGTGGTCCGAGAAGAGTAACTATATCTAAACTTGTTATTTTAATGAGATGAATCTTGCAGAAGCCTTTAGTACTGTATTAACTTCAATGTTGCCCATATAGTGACTTAGGGGGTATGGTGGATGCTACTTTTGTGGTTAACATTAACATATAAATGTATTCTTTCTGGTCTGCCATAAGCCTCTAAGATCTGACACTAAGTGGGTTAAGTACTATCTGTACAATATGATTATTTTCTCTTGAGTTTCTATCAATTGGAAGTGGGCCAGATATGGGGAGAGTGTGGGAGGTGAGCACATGACAGCCAGGTTTTGTTCTGGAACAGTGGAGCTGTTCGGACTTTTTGTTTCTTTCTCATGTAGGTATTTAAAAATGTTGTGGGCCATCTGAAGGGGTGGTGAAATATCCTTTTACTAATGAAAGGAACTGGCATTTCATCGGACTAGAGACTGACACAAGTAAAGATACAGAGAGGAATCAGGTATAAGAAAAAAGAGGTGATAATATGGCAGGGAAATCGTCTGGGGCCAGACAGGCATTGGCTGCTGCTCCTAGCTCTTTTCCATTGACTTCTTTTTAGAAGTCTCTTTCATGCATCATCCCAGGGAGGCAGCCTACTAATCTTCAGGGGACTCTTGTTGGTAATCTTCTCTTCTGTTTTCTGCTTTCTAGTAAGCCCTCCCCCATCCTGGAGAAAGCAAGCACACCCTCCCCTCCCCCACCATTCAGCCCTCCCTTGGCTTCATTCTAGTGCTCAGGGTCCCAATCTCTGAGGGCATCAATTGACTCAGGGAATTCAAGACAAATAATGACTTAAAACATTTTAAATATAATATAAAAAGAACTGCAGAGTTTTATGGAGAAAATTCACATCTATTTTTGAGGAAATACAGCATTTTAAATAACTTAGACCCTTCCATGGATGACTCAGGTCTGACCTGCAGCACCTTCCTTTCCCTGCTTCCCTTCCCCCTGCCTTTACCACCGGGCCCCGGTTCTGCACGTAAACTGTGTTCTAGAGGTAAGATTTGGCAAGTTATGCTTTTAGGGGATTACATTACAGAACTGAACT
The DNA here is from genome assembly GCF_964662115.1 of Mustela nivalis. Taxonomy (NCBI): domain Eukaryota; kingdom Metazoa; phylum Chordata; class Mammalia; order Carnivora; family Mustelidae; genus Mustela; species Mustela nivalis. The sequence goes on along the minus strand of NC_139034.1, from coordinate 56,477,836 downwards.
CCTAAGGAGCCACACATTTTATTCCAGAAGGGAGCTGACTGCTCAGGAGCCGGTTGGAAGGTGCTGTTAACATCAGAGTGCAAGGCTCTTCCTAGAGGCTCAGATGCACCTGGTGTAAAGGTGAGACATAGAGAAATACTTGAGGACAAATGGTGGAATGATACTGGGCGTCCTGGATGCCCACATCCATTAATAGGTCTTCCTGAATACTTACCAATCACGAGTGACTTCCACACTAAATAAAATAAACATATTCCATCCATTATATTCTGGCAAATTATTCATGATTTAGCTAAGTCTGACCTAAAGAGAAAATGATCAGGAAACATGCCTATATTAATTTTATGATTTTTAAAAAATTTTATGATTTTTAAGGATCAAGTTTCTTTTTAGTTGGAAACATTTAATAGGAAACACAGTGAAAATGAATGGATGAAATTTTCTTGTCCTGGAGATAGCAATTCTTCCATTTCAAGGGGCTGATTAAAACAATGGAGGAAAACAAATCTAGTAGGATTACATAAAGAGGTATAAGTAAAAATCCTGGTTTATATGGTTTATAAGTTTTTTTTTTCTTCTTCTCAACTTTGGAGAAGAAAGGCAAGAAAGGATCAGAATTTGGTTCAAGTCCCAGGCTTACCATTTATTATTGCTTGGATGTCCTCCATGTAACCTTGGAAAAGTTTTATTTCCTATGGGACCTTCAGTTGCCTCATCTAAAAAAATGCAGTTACTAAAAGCATCTAGTTAGTGTTGTGTGAAATGATAACTGGATATCTAGCAAGCTGTCTGGAAATCAGTATTCCACGGATGCTAACTATAAATAATAATAGGGAGAATTGTGAACTCCTTTTGTATATGTCATCTATGATCGCAGGCTATTTCTTTAGAGTTTTGTCATTGGTCATATAACATGTACTCTTTTTAAAAAAAATATGAAAATGCTCTTTTTCTTTATTTTTCTTGTATAACGTAAGCTTATCTTATGATGCGGTTCTCATATATGTTGTACTTCTAATTCCCATTAGCGTAAGGAATAATTGAACATTTTTAAACCTTCAAACATTTCCATATAAGAACTTTGTTTATTGTATTATTTATCATATTAAGACAAATTCTAGGAGTGACCTTATTAATCTTTATAATCTTTTCAATAAATGTTGCTGTTTAAAATCTACTAATATTTCAAGATAATATTAGGGAAATATACTTTAAAAATTTATATTGTATCTATATTTCTTAAAGAAACATTATGAAGTTTTATCAGGAATGCAAATGAGATAGGGAAAAAAAACCATACTCAGAAAACACACTAAACTTTTTCAGCAAAAGTTTTCATATATTTTACTAATTGTTCTTCATATGCAGATCATTTTTACTTAATATTGCTTTTTATCCCATTTTTCTTAATTGTAGTTTATAATGGCAACATATAATACTCTATTACATTGTTTTATTATAATCATATTGGCCATTTCCTTTTGATGTACTTGTTCTAGTTTTTAAGATACAAGTGGTGTTTCAATGAGCTTTTTATGCACAATTCACCTCCACCTCTGCCCTTTTTTTTTTTTTTAGGAAGGGGGGAGGATTAATTAGGGAGTGTTACTAGTGTGTCAGATACTGTCAGCTGTTTTGATTCTTGAAACATAAGTGCCTTTTAAAAGGTTTCTGGTTAACCGAGTAAGGTCCTTTCTATCAGGTCTTATCAGTGGATGTAAGGCATTAGTTTTAAATTGGCTGATTTAATTGATACCAACCATCTCTCACCTTTTCTTATTTCATTACAGACAACAGATACATTTTAAAATCATTGATGATTAACAAACAGAACAAAACCAACCTTTGAAAATGTATTTCTGGCTTATATATAACCAAGTACTGATGGTTTGACTTACTGTAACATTTCCTTTAAATTCTTATTATCTTAAGCCCCAGTCACTGAATGAAAAATTGGAAACCACTGTTTTGGTTTTACGGGCATTTACAAATAGCCTTCGGACATCTTTATCTTGAGTTTTGCTATTAAAACAACTCTGCGAAGTCTTCCTTTGCTTGCTTTCTCTTTTACCAGAGCTGTAGGAGGACACATCTTAGTATTTACTCACCGCACCCCTTACCCCCCAAATGTAGGCATCATGAATGAATAGACAGAAAGGGGTAAGGGAATTTTCTTGAGATGCATAATTAGATGTGAAAAAAAGGGGGGGTGTGTGTAGAGAAAAGTGTGAGAGCTAAGGAGAAAAAAAAAATAAGCAAATTAGGGAGGAAGACACGAAGGTATGAAGGGACTAGATTTACGTTGAGTTTCCATGTGTGAGTCGCTCCGTAGCCTGTAGGAAAAGCTATGCTTCAGGTTCACTGATGCGCAGTTGATTGTGATTTTGGTCCAACTAATTCTGTTGTCTCTTTCCCATTGCTCATTTCTTTTCTGAGTCTTTATTCCATTTTATTTTGAAGCAAAGCACTTTCTGACTTGCTGGTTCTGTTCGGTCTCAGTCCTGCAGCTTCCCCTCTGTGTGAATTTGCACTTCTGGGGCACTGTTTCCTGTCAGAAACCCAAGGCAGGCCCCTGACCTTTCTAGGTGCCGATTCACACAGGAAAGAACCTGACCAGTTTCCCAGGGCACATGACTTCACTGTGAGAGCTGATCCGGGGTGGTGCACAAATGGGCCCCCCCTTCCCATACCTCGTGGTCTCCCAGGGGTCCTAGACTGGTTAGAAAATTTAAAAATGGACATAACCCTTTCCCAGCACAAATAACAAAGATTAGAATCTGAGATTTAGATTTGCCCGGATAGAAATCAATCAAGGCCAATGATAATGCTATTTGACTCCAGGATCAGGTGATATATTTTTAAAAATTGTAATAAAATATCCTAATATAAGATGTACTGTTTTCAGCTGTTTTCTTTCCATATATTTGGCAAGTTCCAAGTTTTCACACTGTGCAAAGCACTTTTCGAAATACCGGAAATTCAGAGATGAAGAGGAGGTACTTGTCCTCAAACAGCAAAAGTTGAGTTAAATCCGTATTCTTTTTCACATGACCGTATCTAACTTGGAAATATGTGCAAGCATATGTAAGTTACAGAGCTGAAAACCATTCCTTCCCTATTTTGGGAATAGAAGAGCCTTTAACCCTTGCTTTATTTTTATTTTTTAATTGTGGTAAAATATACATGACATCAAATTGACTTTTAGGCATTTTTAAGTGTACAAGTCAAGGTGATTTTTATTCACTACACAATTTAAGCTTCAAGGAGCATTTATGTAGAGCTTTATTATAGAGAAGCATGAAGCTGTAAAAGAAGTTGATGTGCAAATCTTCCACTTTTTTTTTTCTTGAATTAAAATAACTGGTTTTCTTTCCTCTTCCGCCTTTCCTCATTTTTTTACACATATATTTTGGTAGTTGAACTATTGCCAAGTTCCTTTAAACCTGTTTTTCCTCTAATGTAGAGATTTTTTTTCTTTTTCCTTTGAGTCTTAAAGATAGTTTTCTGCACTGCATTTGTAATCCATGTTTAATCATTTGTACTAGTTTTATAATAATAAAAATGAAATTGGCATTTGTTTCATCTGATACGAGTTATAGTTCTTTATAAGGTCAAGTTTGGAATAAGGGTATCCAAACTTCAGCTCCTTCCCTGGGAAAGGTTTAGCAAATCTACTTATTAAAGGAAGTAACATTTATATTTTTCCAAATAATATTTTCCTCCCCATCACAGGGACTCTGGAGGAGTGATTTTATGTGGCAGTAGTCAGATTGGATGCCTGATGTGTCTTCTCGGTGTCTTCATTTAATTCTATCTGTAGACCTTTCTTTATCTTGTCACATCAGTCTAATCTAATGCATTTCATTGCTTTATTAATGGCTTATTGATTGATGATATAATCTACATTATTTTGTATTCATGACGTTGACTCTTTATAAAAAGGCAGAGCATGAACTTGTGTTACTCTGAATTCCCTTGAGTATCATTCTTGCTCAGAATATGTTAGTAAACTATTTAGAGGCTAATAGTCCTGTGGAAATGAAGTGTCAGAACCTTTGTAGCTACTTAGACCATTCGTAGATTTTTTAAAAACCATGAAGAAATTGAAATGTTCAACATGTATATTTACTAAGGTTCATCGTTAGTTGCATAATTAAGAATGTTCAAATTGACTTTGAAGCTATAGCTACATTTGATGGGGCATCCAATGTATTTGGATGCTTTTCAGGGCAGATGAGCAGCAGAGATTTCTTGGAAAATAGAAGTAGCTGGGATGGAATGACATTTGCATAAAGGCCCTTCTTTTGCTACCTTTGTTTGTTTGTTTGTTTGTTTTGTTTTGTTTTAGAAGCTTGGCTTCATCTTACTTGAGTTACTGAACTGCTTTAAGCTTCTTTCCGAGTATCACAGCCAAACTGAAAGATTTCCTCACCTGTATTTTAAAACGGCTGTCAGACTGAGCAAAGGCAAGCAATAGAGATGCCTTTTTCTTGTGTTTTCAGTTTATTTGCATTTGTTCCTGACTTCTAAGCTATTTTATATCCCCGAAGGAGTTTGCTTGCTTTTAACTCTTTCATATATATATATATATGTATACATATATATATATATACACCTGAAAGGGTCTGTAAGAGATCAAAGTAAACGTCAGCCTGGTAAATAGAAGAGATTTTATTTTTTTCTCTCTGAGCTATGTTATAAAGAGAGATTTCTTTTGCCTTATTTATGTTGAGAACTCAATGTGGTTAGGAAGACACTGAGTCATTAAAGTTTGAGAAGTGCCAGGGAGGCCGGTCCTGTTCTGTGTAGAGTCTCAAATATCTGAAGTTTATTGGAACTGAAATAATTTAACCAATACAAATCTATAACTAATCGGAGTTTTTCCTAATTTCTTAGGTTTTAGAGAGATTTTGTATTTTTCTTTCTTAATGCATCTTCACTCATGAAAACAAAATTTGGCTCAAATAAATGATTCTGCTCATCTTTTTAGTGGTTGAGTGATCAACACTAACTTGTTTATACTGCCAATTATTTTATAAGATACTTATAAGGTCAAAGGAGATGAAATATATCTGGGGACCAAACTGATTTGTGCCTGAGGAATTGTGATTATGGTCAGTAATTTTTGTACTACATGTATACTGGATGTGTTTTCTCTTTCGGATGCCCACTTACTCTGCTGTAGTCCAGACGATTGCTGCTTTTATCACTGGGACTGCTACGTGTATCACAGAGTGTTTGAGTGTGACAAAATGATACATGTACCCATCTATTTATTTGGTTATTGGGGAGCGGGGAACTTCTGTGCCACCTATAGCTAGCAAGGACAATTCAATGTATAAACCATTAGGTGGACCACCAAGGCACTAAATCAAGGAGAGTTTACTACTTTGCTGGGTATTTGTTAGAATATGAAGTTGGGGGCACCTGGGTGGCTCAGTTGTTAAGCGTCTGCCTTTGGCTCAGGTCATGATCCCAGAGTCCTGGGATCAAGCCCTGCATTGGGCTTCCTGTTCCGCTGGAAGCCTGCGTCTCCCTCTCCCACTCCCAGTGCTTGTGTTCCCTCTCTCACTGTGTCTCTCTCTCTCAAATAAATAAATAAAAAATCTTAAAAAAAAAGAAAATATGAAGTTGGAATTCAGGAAGTATTTTTTCTGAAATACAGTTGGTGGTTGGGTATGAGTTTGTTAGAGGTAGTATATTCTACAAAGTCCATTTCCTCTAGAATGCGCCTTCCCTAGAACATGGTACTACCAGTATAATCCTGTGTGTGACAGTGTTACCTATTGGAAAATGCTTGAGTTTTCATATGAATTTTTCAGAGCATTGCTATAGCACCGACAGCAGAGATATGAATGTAAAAACTTCTAAGCTGTAGACAACTTGTTATTTTAGAGGCTGAATGTTGGAAGAAGGGTTCTTTTGCTTTGGTGGTAATAAACTGTCAGGGATTGGAATCCCTTTCTAGATTAGTCTCTTAGGGACACTCTTGACTCTGACTATATTTTCCATACTCCATTTATTTTCTCTGAGGTACCTAGAAACTTGGTTAATCTACTACCTATTCACAGTCAACACCGGATGCTTCATACCATAGTTGCTGTTCTCCGCTCCCTGTACCTCCTTTCTGCTGTATGGGGTTGAATAGTCTTCCCTCCCAAAATTCACGTCCTTCTTGGCACCTCAGAATGTGACCTTATTCCAGAACACTGAAAACGAAAAAACTAAACAAAACATGACCTTATTTAGAAATGGGTTGTTGCCGATGTAATTACTTAAGATGAGGTCATACTGGAGTAGGTTGGGCCCTTAATCCAACATGACGGTGTTCTTAGAAGAGGCATAGGCTACACAGGGAGAATGCCATGTGATGGTGGAGACAAAGACCAAAGTGGGGTGTCTTCAAAGCAAGGGACACTGAGGATTGCTGGCAACACCAGAAGCTACGAGAAAGGCGGGAACGCTTTCTTCACTGTAGGCTTCAGAGAGAGCGTGGCTCTAATTACACCTTGATTTTGGACTTCTAGCTTCTGGAACTGTGAAAGAATAAGTAACTGTTATAAGCCACTGAATTTGTGGTACGTCCTTACAGCAGCCCTAGGAACCTTCTACATCCGCCAGTTAACAGGAAGGTTCAGTCCTGGGTTTGTTTTGGATATGAGTGTTGAAGTAATTTTAATGTTGTTCCTGAAAGGTTAGTACTACTAGAAGTGTACTAGAAGTAGAATTGAATATAAAATCAGGAAAGAAATCAGAAGTTGAATATAAAATCAGGAAAGTTATCATAGTTGAGGGAATTCCAAAGATGAAGTTTAGAAAGGATAAGGCGCAAAGGGCATTAGTTTCCTTTTCTCTTTTTAAGATTTTATTTATTTATTTGACAGATAGAGATCTCAAGTAGGCAGAGAGGCAGACAGACAGAGAGGGAGAAGCAGGCTCCCTGCTGAGCAGAGAGCCCCATGCCGACCTTGAAATCAGGACCCTGAGACCATGACCCTAGCTGAAGGCAGAGACTTCAGCTGGGTGGGCAGAGCCACCCAGGCGCCCCAAGCATTAGTTTTCAATCAGCTTCAGTGTAGTCTCCAGAGAAAGTGTTTCCATTCCCCTGAGATGGTAATTGTGTTGTTTTAGGGTGGGGCCCTGGCATTTGTAGGTCTAAAAGCCTCCGGAGGGAATCTGGGAGTATACGACCAAGGTTGAGAATCACTCATGCAGAGTAAGAAGACAGACTTGTTAGGTGTAGGGCACGGGCTCTCGGGTCTGGCTGCGCACTGGGGTCCCCTGGATGGCTTTTCAAACCTACAGCCCACTGAGCGCCAGCTGCAGACATTCAGGGGTCATTGGTCAGGGGTTCAGATGGCTCAGAGTTTAAAAAGCTCCTGGTGAATTCTGATGTGTAGCTGACATTGAGAAATTTGGTCTAAAGTTCTTTATATTCCAATGAATATCAGGGATACTTAAAATTTAAAACTTTTTGAGACTTGGTGTCTGTGTGTGTGTGAGTGCGTGCAATGGATAGATTTAGATATAGTGAGTTTCAGCGAAACCGAAATCTGTGTCCTGATTCTAACTCTATATTGCATGGCTTTCCTGAACATCTTTGGCAGAGAGGGGGCCGGTGAGGGGTCTGTGGGTTGGATGTGTTGGGGGATTGGTGTGGTCACGAGTGGTTGCATCTGGGTAGTGCTGGGGGTTCATGTGCTTTTTCGATTGACTTTTCTGCCTCCTTTTCTCTGCATCGTTCCTCGTCTTTTCCACTCTTAGAAAACCAGTCTTGGGCCTAGCACATTATGGAAACGAGAAGGAAAATGTAGACGTGAAAAAGCATAGAAGATGAGTAGAATCTACAGAGGGGAAGAAACAGAATAGGAAAAATGTCGTCTGGCAGAGGTGGGCAGGCAAAGAGGTCCTGTAGCCAGGGGTGGCTGTTTAATTATGAGTGTGGGGAATGCCCACTGATTTTGTAGAGAGGGGACTTGATGTGTGTGGATGTGGATGTCTGGACAGATATTTATCTAACGAGGGAGCACTGTTCTTTTGTATGTAGAAATGTGTACATACCTACAAATGTGTACATAAAATAAGTTGTATTTTTTTCTGCATTTCTGTTTGAAGTGGATGTCATTGCTGTGTTTTGTGATGGTTTCATAAAAATGGGTTCCTCTTGGTCTTGCAGTTCACCATTTTCAGTGTAGACTTGACCGTTGGGTTGTACTCTCAGCGCTGATGGAGAGCTACGTTGTTGTTCATACCCGCAGTGCTTCCTAGTAACTTGCGTGACTTCTGTTATAACTTCCATTGTGGCTATTACTTATAGAGTGACAGTGTATTTGAAGTATCTATGAAGACATTAAAACATCAGGTTTAATATAGTTAAATTTCACATAGAAGGTTTGGAATGAATGTCCCTGTGTTGAGTTTTCATTTTGTGTTGGTTTCTTGTCAAGTTTTAGTGCTTTGCTCGCCTCCCTGTGATCATAGCTGTGTCCCTTTTTGTTTATTTATTTGTTTCTAAACTTCACTACTGATCTGGCTGCTGCTCTTTCAACTATTCTAAGCCTGTGGTCTGGCTAGTGCTACCATTAAGGAGAACATGGCTATCGGTGAAATTCTTAGAAGTTGGTTTCTATACTTTGCACTTAAAAGTGATAGCCATAGCTATCTGAAATTCTTCTATGCCTTTTATGCACTTTGCACTCTTGTATTTAGCTTTCATATGGTCCTTTGAGGTAGATGATAGCATTTCTGGTTTACTGGAACAGGACTGTCATTTAGCATTGTACTTTGGATCTAACCAGGGACATATTAGTAAACAGTATTTGGAGTAAAAAGCCCTGGTTAGTTGCATCTGCCAGTTTCCTTGATACAAATACACTGACCATTATGGACCTCGAGCTACAGAAGTGCCGTTATGGGGTCGTGGACGATGTCCATGGTCAGCTCTCACGCGCTGTACTAGCCAGCCCCAAGCTCTCTCTCTGGGTCTTACACTAAAGCTGGTGTTGTTTCTGTTCTCTTTCCTTCTTTCCCTCCCCGCCTCCGCCCCTTCCTTCCCCCCTCTCTCTTTCTCCCTCTTGGAAACTTCCCCTCCTGCCCACCCTCTAGTCGTTTTCCAGGATCTCCTTTATCATTATCTCAAGGATATCATGTCTTGTTTGTAGCTTCTACTATTAAAAGTTTCTTCGAGACGTGGAATTATCACCAACCGTCAACTTTCAGGACCCTTATTTCCTTAGACCAGAGTAGAAATAATAGACGAGGATTTATTATATTAAGTCGTCTCTTTTTTATTCTTGATAAGAACAATGTGAGTATCAAGTCACTTGCTATCAAGTCAATTGCCTGATCATTCCAAATGTGAGTAGCAATTTTGTAAACTTATTAGTAACAAGTCAAAGTGATTTTACTCCTGACACCCGACCGATATTTCCGAGTGTAATTCAAAATGCTTTTTTCTTTTCATGCCTCCCTTTTCTCTGCAATTCCCTTTACCTGAAAGTACTTTTGTTCTGAGATATGGTTTGCTTGACACAGTTATGTAGTAGCAGACTTGGAAGGTGCTGGATCTTGATGGTAATGAAAACCCACGTGAATTGTCAGTCATCTTTCTTCACAATTGCAAAGGAAGTGGCAGGTGTTAAAATCTTTCTCCCATTCCATATTTTGATGGAAAAGTCTAAACACTTGTCTAATCTCCTTCGCTTTCTCTATCTCTACCTGATTATAAATCTCAGAAAACATGTGTCTTAGAAAGTTTTCATTTATCCTGTTTCTGGCTCTAACACTGACTTCCTTAAAAATTGGAGTGCATTCTAAATCATTGCATCCTGTCAAGTGTCCTGCCTGTACCCAGACCTCCAGTGTGATGTATTAGGCATCTGTAAAGTGCTGCTGCCTTTGTGGGATTTGTCCAGTAGTGATTAGGTACCCATCTTCTTTCTTCAGACACGGATAGGCTGAATGGGAGTAGAGCACTTGAATCCATCACTGGCAGGGGCCGCTTGCTTTTTTGTGTCACTTTGACTCGCTAGAAGTTGCTTTAGTCCACGAGAACTGTGCGATTAACAAAGAATTGCTAAAATTTCTGGAATGGCTTCTTCAAAGTTTATATATGCATGAAAAGATATTTTAGCCAATATAAATAGGAGGCTTGTGAAGTCTTTTTTTTTTTTTTTGAACAAACAAATTTCATGTAACAATGACCTATCCTTTAAAAGCAGGCTGTGTTTTTCTTTTCCAGCATGTCAGACCCCTGGAAGACATGGCCATAGGCCATGGGATTTCCCACTCAACAGAATGTCATTTTATGTTGATCCCCAAAGAGTTCAGAATTGTTGAGATTTTAGGACTGCCTGACATTTGTATTTAACGTATAGGCCATGACACTGAGCAGTGAGAGCTGATGGGCACAGGGACCAGCGACAGAGTTTCTGTTACTATTACGGGGGAAGCGGAAAGAAAAGACCAGAAGGTTTCCATGTGGTCTGTAGTCCAGACCATTGTTTTTGCCTTTGCTGAGGACATAGTTAAAGGAGCAGATCTTTATTTTCCTAAAATGTTAAAATTGGAAGCATTTTCCACCAGAAAAAGAAATTTCCCAGAAAAGAGGGAATTTTATTTTGTGATCTAATTATATGAAGAGATGCAAAGTTATATTGATCTGTTCCCTGCTTTGATTTAAACATACAGATCTTTGATTGCAAGGGACTTGTAAGTTAAAAAGACCTATTTTGAGTAAGCTTTGGACAGAGAAATCCAATTTTCAACACGAACAACATAGCTTCATTCTCTCTATGATAGTTCTATAGTAATTGTACTGATTTATGATGAATATATTTGTCATCTGAAGAGAGTTTACAATGAAATGGAATTACTCTATAGTCAAAAAACTTTATAGCTTGAAGTCTTCATATGTAGAGTTAATAGTATGGGAATAAAAACCTATATATATATATATATAAAATGGTTTCTGTTAGATGAATGAAACATGCCTGACATTGGTTTATTATTGTCGTTGGTAAAGAATAAAACATCATGTGGCTTCTCAGAGCCATAGGTCTTACTGAATGATCTGTTATAAGAGCAGGATGATGCCTAAATATTTGAATGTTAGGGAGTTAAACATAATTTCCAATGAAACAGACAAAATGTCTGGTAAAATCTAATTCCTGAATGTTTGAACAGTGACCTATTCCCAGAGGAGGATTTGCCTTCTTGAAATGATATGTATGGATTTATTTTGTATACCTTTTCAGCAGTGGTGAGCTCCCCCTTAGGGCATTTCTGCATATTAAGTCACTTTTGCAGGAGATAATTAGCCATGTATTATGCATAAGAAGGCAGAATAACCAGAGAGAGGGAGGGGAGGGTGGGAGAGCCTGAGAAATTTCTAGTGAGCAAAGGCTTGAAAATGAAGAATTCATGATGTAGCCCCATGTTACTAATTTAAAATTGGTAAGATCCTGTTGAAGTTTAACTTATGGAGGATGTTGCCTTTATGGTTCTAATTAAAAAAAAAGCAAAAGGCAAGAATTATAAGTACTTTCAAAGGCTTTCTCATAGCCTGGGCTATTCCAACCCCAATTTCTCACGTTTTTCCTATGCTGGCAGGTGCCACTGGATAATCCGGAGCCCTGTGCCCCCTCCCGGGCTGTGGCTGAGCTGGCATGCCTCCTGGTGACAGCTCTGGAACTGCCAGCCCTGAGGCTTTCTTATCCCTTCTTTGCTTCTCCCCTTAGCATAGGCCATCTTTGATACACCGCACTCTGCTTTTCCAGGCCTTTCCCTGCTCTTTGGCCAGTTACTTCCAACTCAGACCATTTGTTTGAGATGTTTGTATAAGTGTAAATATAAATACATAGATGTATGTGTCTATCCATTTTCTCTCGTGACCGTTGCCAACTCATCTCAGGAAAACCTCCTCCTCTTCTTCTTCTTCTTCTTTTTTTTTGTTTTTTACTTTGCAATAAAAAGATCACGACCCCGTTTCTGCTGTTCCATCACTTTTTATGGCAATAAACCTGTGTGTATGTAGTCTATATTTAGCAAACAGAATAAAATAGAATTCGTCAGGAAAGAGACGAGTTAGAAATAAGATCAAGATGAGATCTCAGGTAGAATCAAGTGACTAGTCAAGTTCAGAGATTTCAGACTTCTTGGAGTTGTGTGAATCATCTGTGTTGACTTCTTTTTTTTTTTTTTCGGTGGAGGACCTTTATTTATTCATTTATTTTTAGTTCTCCTTTTCACCCAAGTGCAGTTCGCATGCAGAAAAGGGCACATATTACAGGGGTACAAAGGGGTGAGCCCCCACAAAGTGAACATCTATGTTCTCTCTCATTTCTGTTGCTATACATAGCTGTATCCCTCAACATGAGTATAACAGGTCGTCTTTTGAGTTTAGCTTCTTTCACCCAACAGGATGTCTTTGAGATTTATCCAGAGTGTTCTTTTGTTTCATTGCCGTATAATGTTCCAGTGTATGAATTTATTGAAAACTTCCACAGATTGATTTATCCACCTGACTGTTGGTGAACATTTTCCTGTTTCTAGTTTTCAGCGGTCAGGGGTATTCTTGTGAAAGCTTTGTGATACGCACGTGTGTATATTTCTGCGTGGCGTATTCCTGGAAGTGGGATTGCTGGGATTGCTGAGTCTTAAAGAATATGCTTTCATTCTAGTAGATGCTGCCAAGCAGTTTTCCTAAGTGTCCCAATTTAGGTGTTCATCAACAGATGCCCCATGTTCTTGCTGTTATTCATATTTTCTTGCTGTGTGTGTTTGCCATTTTGATGGCTGTGTCTTAGTGTCTCATGTGGCTTCAATTTACGTTTTCCTAATGATTAATGTTGGTGCAAAGCTTTCATATGTTAGCGGCCATTTGGCTATCTTTTGGGAGGAATTTGTCCAAGTTTTTTTTTTTTTAAGATTTTATTTATTTATTTGACAGAGAGAGAGATCACAAGGAGGGAGAGAGGCAGGCAGAGAGAGAGGGGGAAGCAGGCTCCTTGCTGAGCAGAGAGCCTGATGCAGGACTCGATCCCAGGACCCTGAGATCATGACCCGAGCAGAAGGCAGCGGCTTAACCCACTGAGCCACCCAGGCGCCCCCGAAGGCAGAGACTTTTTTTTTTTTTTTAAAGATTTTATTTATTTATTTGACAGACAGAGATCACAAGTAGGCAGAGAGGCAGTCAGAGAGAGAGAGAGAGAGAGAGAGAGAGAGGGAAGCAGGCTTCCTGCGGAGCAGGGAGCCTGATGCGGGGCTTGATCCCAGGACCCTGAGATCATGACCCGAGCCGAAGGCAGCAGCCCAAACCACTGAGCCACCCAGGTGCCCCCGAAGGCAGAGCCTTTTTAACCCACTGAGCTACCCAGGCATCCTTGTCCATGTTTGTTGTTGTTGTTGTTCACTTAAAGAAAAACAAAACATCCTAAGTGTCTTTCCCTTTTTGTTCATTTCTAAAATTGATCCAAATACCAAATCCACTCTGATATTTGTTAGGGAGGATGGGAATCATGGAAATGTTACTCAGTAGTATGTATTTGTTCATTCATTAAACAAATGTTTTTTTGAACATCTCTTATGTTGTGTATCTTTACAGTGGTAAATAATGGTGTCTACCTTAAAGAGTTTGCAGTCTAGTTGGGTATTAAGGAAAGTTTAAAAAAAAAAAAAATCAAGAAGACTTGTTGTTAAGTGCTTTGACAGTTAGGAGCAAGAAGAGAACCCAGTGAAAAAGCATAAGTAGGCACGCGTAATGGGCTCTGAGTTTAAGAAAAGACTTCCCATAAGAGAAGAAAGGGAGCCAAAACTTAGACGAAAAGTAGGAGTTAGCCAGACGAAAATTAGGATGGGGAGTTGTGTTTCAGGTAGAGGAAACAAAAACACATTTGAGAGATGGCAGTGCTGATAGAGAGAACCCCTGTATTTGCATGTAAGGGATGGGGGTAGGGGCAGGGGCAGGGGTAGGGAGTGTTGTTTAAAAAGTCTTAATTAAAAAGTATTTCTTTATTTAATTATTATTTACTGAGCCCCTCTCATGTACCAAACCCTGTGTAAGTCACAAGGACAAAGGTTCGGTAACATTATTATCAGCAATAACAACAATAATGACTAATGTTTACTTCTTCCTGTATGCTGGGTAATGGGATAAGCACTTTCCTTACATTTTTGCATTTCATTCCTGGAGCCATTCCAACATAAGCGCTGCTATTATTCCTGTTTTATATTTGAGAAACCTGGGTCCTAGACAGGCTGAGCAACTTCAGTAAGCCTTCGAATGCCCCATGCCCATTGAAAATGCAGTCTAGTGGGGACTTTCAGAAATCGCACAAGGAATTATATGTGCAAATTGTAATTGCTTTGAGGGTTACATACCATTAAGTTAGCCATTAATAGGAAGACTTGTAAGATATTGAAATCTACAAAGTGGATTAAAATCATAGGGAGGAGGGCCTGGCTAACTCCGTTGGAGGAGCATGTAACCCTTCATCTCACGGTCCTGAGTTTAAGCCCCACATTGAGTATAGAGATTACTTAAATAAATAAACTTAAAAAAATAAAATCAGGGATGCCTGGGTGCCTCAGCTGGTGAAATGGCTGCCTTTGGCTCAGGTCATGATTCCAGGGTCGTGGGATCGAGTCCCTCATCGGGCTCCTAGCTCAGCGGGGAGCCTGCTTCTCCCTCTGCTGCTCTGCCTGCCGCTCACCTCGCTCATGCTCTCTCTCTGGAAAATAAATAAAATCTTTAAAAAAAAGATCAAATCATAGGTATATAATACGTTATATGTTATATATGGTATATTAATACTATGTATAAATTACTATCTATACAAATATTTTTATCAAATTATGATAATGCCAGGGCAATAAACTACAATATTAGGAGCATGAATCTGGAGTGAAAAATCCCTTGGTTTGTTTGCTGGCTCCACTAGCTATTATTTCACTAATTGTGGCAAACTCTTGGCCTCTCTGCTTCACTTGGAAAAACCTTGTCTTAAATCCATCCCATATTCATTTCAAAATTTGGTAGTCCTGTGAGGAAAACCGTTCATATTTGCCATTGGTCTTTTCCCTGGAAGTTTGAATGTGCTGAACACTACCAAAAAATCCTTGGCAGACTGAGACCTTATAAAGTACATTACTTTTGGGCCTGGAGAAAATTTTTGGAGTAAACTGAAGGCACTGAAAATAGAAGGTTATAATTGAAGTGTCAGCAAATATAACTTTAATAATTCTAGTTGATGCTACTGGAATATTAAATATACCTGTTAAATACATTTTTCTTTTCAGTATATAAATTTTAATATGCATCCCATATCTCTCCAGCCATATTTCCTATATCAATAGTCCCCTGTGGCAACTTTATCTTTGAATACAAACTATTCTTGTTCAATATTTGAGTAGTGATAATGGGTTTTATTCTATAAATAACAGCCTTAGTACCCTAAACTACAGCCAGCATAACTTTATCATTTGCAAGAATTACAGTGTTTTATATTCCAAATAGCGATTTTAATGTTTTATTCATTACCCATAAACAAATGCAGAACACACGAAGAAAACCATTTACTGGTATAGAAGGGGGCAAATGTGGTGCTGTAGTGGGGTGCCCTCTGTCCACTGGGCTTGCAGGCCTGAACTGCTGAAATTCAGTCTTCCAGGAGCCTTCTAGAACATTCTGAGGATTCAGATTACATTTAAAGTAGCAATCTAAATAGCCCAGGGCTGCTTAAAAACTTCAAGCTATGGAAGAAACCTTGAAAATCACTGTATTCAGAACCAATTTAAAAGGTTCTTGTCCTTTCTGATGGTTACCCAGTAGATTACTTCTCAAACTTTCCTCAGGAAGGAAATAATCCCAGGTATGTGGTTGAAAGTAGCCTGCTGCAAGTAGTAGATGTATTCTGACTCTCTTGTTTTACGTTACATTGTATAATTTTTGACCTGTATTCATAACATACTCTGTTTTAATGTAAATTTTCAAAAAACATCTACAAGTGAAAGTGATGCTTCTGTAAGAAACATCGTGTTTTATTATGTGAATTTCTGTTTTTCTTGGCTCACTGTGGCAAAAGACCCCCACCATGGCAAAAGACCTGGATAAATCGAGGGTGTCTCTAATTTGTAATTCTTGGCCTCCTAGGCATTTTGAATCTGAAGATTAGATTTTGCATCTGTGTGCAACACATCTCATGAACTGGCCGATGTGTGGCTGTTGTTTTTGTTTTGTCTGGTTTTTCTCAGTTCAGAGGTGCAGCCATTGTTTTATTTTTTAATTTTTTAATTTCTAATTTGCTTCTTTTGTTTTAAAGATTTTATTTATTTGACAGACAGAGATCACAAGTAGGCAGAGAGGCAGGCAGAGAGAGAGGAAGGGAAGCAGGCTCCCCACTGAGCAGAGAGCCCAATGTGGGGCTTGATCCCAGGACCCTGGGATTATGGCCTGAGCCGAAGGCAGCGGCTTTAACCCACTGAGCCACCCAGGCGCCCCTGTTTTATTTTTTTAATTAGAAAAGTTTGTAAACGGCTACAGCGTCTTCATGCTGTCAGAAGTTGAGTAGCAGTGGCCTTCTCCAGAGAGGGCATCCCTTTGCCCTCCCATTTCTAGCTTTTCTGTAAAAGCTACACTCCTCTGTTTGAACCTTCCAGCTCCCCTTAGCAGTGAGACATGTAGCTCCCTCAGTAAATCGGCCCAGAGCTTCCCAGCTGGCGTGCTGTGGTTGGTCACAGGTATACCAAGACATTAATGTCTTCGGACAGTTTGAGGATGATTTGAAAAGTTTGGGAAGCGCTGAATTCGCCTTTTGGTAACTTCATGCACAGCCTGGCATTTCCAGGTTGCCCTACGTCATGGGTTCAGAGAATCCTCTCACACGAGGGCCTCCCTTGTGTTTATATCAAGCTGTAGGGATCAGTCAACTCTTCAAGTCCTTCTGCAGATTCAGAAGAAATCAAGCCATGTGCTTTTTACTGGGTAGATCCCCTCTCTGATGTCCAAGGTTTATTTCTGAGTGAGCCTTGTCTCTCGAGTGTAGCCCTGCTTATGTTGCCTGATAGGGATGGGTCCCCGCCTGAGCAGGGGAGAGATATTTGGTGGAGATGATGGGATTGAAGACATTGTCTCCACAGGCAAATCTGTTGGGGGGCGGGGGGAAGAGGTTGGGAAAAGCTAATATGTGATTGTTAGGTACTGTCACATTTAAAAAAGAGCTGTAAAATTTTTTATATGTATAATGAATTCTTTCACCAATTTGTACATTATGAAAATTACAAACTCTGTGATTCAAATTTGTTTACTCAGAGGGCTGCCTGAGAAGAAACATAGAAGGAGCAGCAGTAAACACAGAATGGATGAAAATGTTATTGTCAGTAGGTTTGACATTTAGAAATTTAGGAGGATTGTTTGGTCTGTGTTTCCAAATGGTGCTGTAATGTCATTTACTCGGCTGTGTTTGGTTTAATGATGTATACCATCCGATGTATTGCCCTTCCGCCACGGAGCAGATATGTGATGTAGAATATGTTACATTGTATTTTACCAGTTGAAATAGGGCTATTTTTCGGGACATAACAGTGGATGCAAGGTTATATTTCTGGTCTTCTGGGAATCTTTTAGTTTTAATAGGCCTTGAGTGCTATAGAAAGTCCTTGACACTTGAGTTTGGGCATGGTTGTACACGAATGACCGTGCTTCTGGAAGAACACACAAAGCTTCTGAGATCACTTTGCAGAGTTTTCAAAGAACTGAAGATTAATAATCTGGTGAGATAAAAATCAGGTAGCAGCAAACATCAGATACATTCTGCACAATCATAGCTTTCCGAGGGGCTCAAGATTTTGCTCAATTAACAGTACAATGCTGTGATCCATTTACATCCAGATACATGAAACACTAGATTAAACAAGAAAACATACCTTTGGGGAGTTAAGTGGGCAAAGTAGACATGTCATTAAGGTCTATATAAAATATAATTAGAGGCCGGGAAAGTTACAGTGTGGTGTGCAAGGCTTTGAAATGTGGGACCTTGACTACTGCCCAGTAGAAATATAATGCATGCTACTTAAGTAATTCCTAATTATGACATTACAAAATAAAAAGAAGCAGATGCAATTAATTTTATTTTATTTATCCTAGTACATTCAAAATATTACCATTTTAACATAAAATAAATATAAAACAATAAGTAAAATATTTTAGGGTTTTTTTGTTTGTTTGTTTTTGTTTTTGGTAAAAAGCCTCCAAAATCTGGTGTGTATTTCACACTTAGAGAAGAGCTTAATTTGGACCAGTCATGTTTCAGATGCTCAGTAGACAGACTCATGACTGGTTTAACTTCTATCAGTGTTTGGCCTTTAGTTTCTGTAGTACTGCAGGCAGAGATTTTATACTATTTTGATTCATACATTCATGGCAAGTTTTCTTTATTATTATGCCGAAGTCTGTGCTTTCTGAAACCTGGCATCCTTTATTTTTAACTAGAATGGGGATTTAGTTGGAAGAAGAAGGATAAGTCCTGTTGACTCAGTGAACGAGGGATTAAAGTTCATAGTGAAAGAGATCAAGATGTGGATTTCCTAGTAAGGGAGAAAGACCAATGATATTAAAGAGGCAATAAAAGAGAGAGTGAAGAAGTTATTGAAAACCAAAGTCTGACTAATTCTGGAATTGGTATAATGTTAAGTAATTAAGTTTTTAAAAATAGAGCCAAGTAATCTCCAGAAACAGGAATTCTGAATGATAGATTTTCAGAGTGAACTTTACCTCTGTGGGATTTAGTCTATTTGGGTCATGATATTATGAAAAATTATAAAGCCATCTTCTGTTGCCTCTGTCTCTGTAGACAAGAGAGTAGTAAGACATATTAATGTTTTCTGGGAATCTGGTTGACTTTAGTAACTACTTTTTTTAACTGGCATGATATAATAATAATAATAATAATAATAATAATAATATAGGATACCCAAGAAGTTCATATGATTTTTTTTTCTCTGATCTGCTTTGGGCTCCAACACATTCTGTGGCTTAATGATATGACGTACTGCTGTGCTTTTAAAAACCAAAGTAGTATTTCTAAATTAAAAAGAGAATTTAATACTAACTACTGTCTTTATGGAGTGCCTTTTGCAAATTGCATTTCTTAGATTATCCAGACATGACAAAGATCCTGCAAAGTAGACGTTAATATTAGCCATTTCTATGGCTGTGGAAAAGCTGAATTTTAGAGAGAGATGACTAGTCCACAGCCCTATAACTTGCCGGTAGAAAAGGTAAGAGCTACAGAAGGCTAAATCTAGCATCAGGTGAATAAAATGATTTAAGGAAGTCTAACTGGCTCTGCAGTTACTGTTTATGGTCTCACAGCAGGAGGGTTAACTTTCCAGTAACTTCTGGGCTTCTGCGATGCGTGGAATGTGTTTGGGTGGGTTCTTACATGAAGCCTCAGAGAAAACCTACATTAAAGACTAACCACCCTGGAAGATAAGAACTCTGCCACACTTTAAGTTAGAGCTTTTATTATTTTCTTTTTAAGATTTTTAATTTATTTTTTTGACAGACAGAGATCACAAGTAGGCAGAGGGGCAGACAGAGAGAGAGGGGGAAAGCAGGCTCCCTCCTGAGCAGAGAGCCCAATGTGGGGCTCCATCCCAGGACCCTGGGACCATGACCTAAGCCGAAGGAAGAGGCTTTAACCCACTGAGCCATCCAGGCGCCCCTAAGTTAGACATTTTAGTCCGTAGACCAGACATGGAAGAGGCTGCCCGAGCAGCAGCAGCAAGCAAGACTCACGCCATCAGCCACTCCTGCTCAGAATGGAGACGGCGAACAGAGGTCTCTCCTGTGGCTGCTTGATCCGGCCCCAGGAGGAGGCCGCCGTGGCGGTGTGTGCTGTCCCTGTGCTTGGTGGCACGCCTGAAATCTGGCCACGTCTGCAGATAAATGGGTTCTGGCCTAGCATGTCCCTCAAACTCATAGCTCAGAAGCTTCTTGGGGGAGGCACTATGGCGTGAGGAAAAGAGTATGGACCTCGGGCTCAGACAAAAGTGCGCTCAGATATCAGCTGGGCCGTCTGATAACCATCCAACTCATCCCACTCTCTTTCTTCACTTGTGAAGTGGGGGTGAGTCCTCCCCTCTCCACGGAGAGCATTCCCGAAGAGAACGTGTGACGTGCCTGCCACGGTGCCTGGCACATACCCGATTTACCGATTAGATTTTTACTGCAGACGTACTATAGTAAATAACATACTCCTTTAAATTACACAAGACAAAGTGGCGGTTTCACTTCTGGCTGTGCTAAGACTGTAGCACTAGAGATTGTTTACAGGCACAGATAAAGTCGTTGCAAAGCTCTGCTTTATGGAACTGTGCTTGGAAAGGAAAGCCCTTCGGAATTCTCCAAGGGCACCTCCGGGGCATCATTCATTCACTGCTGCTGTGTCCACGGGCTCCGCTGCAGCAATAGTGAAAATACTTCACTCTGTTGTCCCCTTTTGATCTCCTAAGAATTTCTCTTCAGAGTGCCATCTAGTAAAGCTATGTGGCATGCTAAGTTACAGTGGATGCATTAGTTACCCATTGTATTCCTGCGGAAAGTGGGGTCAGAGCCACCGGGAGTGAGAAGTTTGGTTAAATTTTCTAAGTTCAACCAATTCAGAGTTAGAACTCAAACTCTATCAACCACTATTTATTTATTCCATTTCATAGCTTATGCCTTGGAGACCTGTATTTTCTTTTATCTTTTCTTTCTTTCCCTCCCCTCTCTTCCTTTTCCCTTTACTCCTCCTCCGTGCCTTTCTCCCCTCCCCTCCCCCCTCTCCTCTCCTCTTCTTTTCTTTCTTTCTTTTTTTAAAAATTTGATTTATTCATTTGACAGAGAGATCACAAGTAGGCAGAGAGAGAAGGGGAAGCAGACTCCCCATTGGGCAGAGAGCCTGACACAGGGCTTGATCCCAGGACCCTGAGACCATGACCTGAGCCAAAGGTAGAGGCCTAACCCACTGAGCCACCCAGGCGCCCCGTCTTCTTCTTTTCTCATAAGTAGACTCTATACCCAGTGAGGTGTCCCACGTGGGATTTGAATATATGACCCCAAGATCAAGACCTGAGCTGAAATAAAGAGTTGGACACCTAACTGACTGAGCCACCCAGACACCCCTATGGATTCTTAAAATATAGGATTTGTAGGTTTGCAACCCTATAAATGGAAGAAGACTTGAAAATCTTTTCACCCTTTCATTTGAGGAAGCTGATGCCCAGACAGGTTAGCTAATTTACCAGGTGGTAATAATAGTTAATGGTAGTACTGCAGTGCTGTAAAGTTAAGGAAGAAGGGCTGTATTGTTTTCTTCATCTAATTTGACACAAATCTCACTAAATAATGTTTGGTGATCAGTGACAAGATTTCAGCCTATTGCTGAAAAACACATCGTAAAATTTGCTTTAAAAATTTTTTGCTTTAAAAAAAAATTTGCTTGCATTAAAAACTGCCACTAGGTGTCAAGGTTATTCAAAGAGAGTTGGACTGTCAGGTGTGTTTCTAATTGCTTGCTCTCCTGTGGCCAAGAATGCCTCATGTAGCCCTCTCTTAATCATTGTTTGGTCCGTAGGTGATATCTCACTTTAGAGTGACTTATGCGTACACTGGATAGCACCCGATAATAATTTGGATAATCTGACTTAAAATTATGTACTGGTATAATCCAAAAAAGTCAACTTTTTAAATTTTTTTTAAGATTTATTTGATAGAGAATACACGCCTGTGTGTGAGCTGGGGGAGGGGCAGAGGGAAGGAAAGAAAGAGAGAGAAGGAGAAAATTTCCAGCAGACTTCCTGCTGAGCACAGAGCTCAGTCACCGGAGGCAGATCATAGGATCCTAAGATCACGACCCAAGCTGAAATCACGCCCAACTGACTGAGCCACCCAGGTGCCCTGTAAGTTAGTTTTTATGAAATGAAAGATGTGTATAAATTATGTTAATCATAAGGGTGTGCCTCAGTTAATTTTCACAGTTGGACACATTGATATACCTACCACCAAGATAGAAAATTAAAACATTATCAACCCAGAAGTCTCCCCTGTATCTTTCTTTAGTCATTAGTACTCTCGAAGTATAAGTACTACTTTGACTTCTGTCACCATCAATTAGTTTTGTCTTTTTGAATTTTATATAAATGGAATCATGCTAGAAGTCCCATGGTAACTGTTTTTTTAAATGGTTTAATTTTATTTCATTTGTGTAATGAATTTTTTCCATGTTCTTCACTTCTTATTACTGTTGAACATACCATTATTTGAATATGTCCCAATGTATCCATTCTGTTGTTGATGGGCCTTTGGATTGTATATAGTTTTGGCTATTACACATAGGTCTGCTGTGTGATCTTCTTGTATATGTACTTTGTGAATATATATACTTAATTATGTTGAATATATACCTAGGGATAGATAGTGGAATTACTGGGTCATTAGATATGTGTATGTTCAGCTTTAGAAGACTTCTAGTTTTCCAAATTAATTTTACAGGTTACCCTTAAGCCATCAGTATATGAGACTTTTAGTTCTTCCATATCATCACTAGAACTTGGTACTGTCAGTGTTGTTCATTTAATTTATTGAATTTTTTTTTTTTTTTTTTTGAGAGGGAGGCAGTGAGCATGTGCATGGGGGTGGGGCAGAGAGAGAGATGGGGATTGAGAATCTTAAGCAGGCCTCACACCCAGCACAGAACCCAGTGTGGGGCTAGATCTCATAACCTAGATCACAACCTGAGCTGAAATAGAGTCAGATGCTTAACTGACTGAGCCACCCAGGCTCCTCAGTATTGTTAATTTTAGGCATTCTGATGGATTTACAGTGGTATCTCATTGTGGTTAAGTTTACATTTCCTTGATGACCAAAGAGGGTGAGAATATTTTCATGTGTTTATTCGCCATTTTCATTGAGTCCCTTTTCAAATTGTTTGTTCATTTTTCTTTTCAAATTGTTTACTCATTTTTTTCTTTTGTGCTTTCTACATTTTTTAAATTGATTTGTAGAAATTCTTTATATATTCTGGATACTAATATTCTGTTAGATATATGTATAGCAGATATCCTCTCTCTGTAATACAAGTTGCCTCTCCATTCTCTTTATAATGAATTTTGATGAAGATTTTAATATTATTCATTTTATTAGCCTATCACTTATGATTAGTGCTTTTGGTGTTCTGTTTGTGGAATCTTGGCCCCTCACAAGATTATGAGGATTTTCTCTTTTATTTATTCTAGAAACTTTATTTTTCTTACCTTTCATATTGACAACTATATTTAACTGGAATCGATTTTTGTGTATGTTGTGAGGTAGGGGTCAAAATTCACATTTTTTCCAAATATGGCGTTCTTTTGACTAGCATCATTTATTGACAAAGCCCTCTTTTTCTGATTGCAGGATAGTGCCATCTTTATCTCAATCAAGTGACCAATTATGTGTGAGTTTATTGATTAGTTTATTTAGACTTATGTGTCAATTCCAAAATATTTTAATTATTAGGACTTTATAAATCTTGACATATGAAAATATAAGTCCCCCAACTTTGTCCTTTTCCTTTAAGATCACCTTGGCTATTCTTATTTCTTTGAAATAAGAATATTGAATATTCTTACTTTTTTGAAATAAGAATAAGAGGGAGCATGAGAGGAAGGAAGGGCAGAGGGAGAGGGAGAATGAGCAGGGAGCCTGATGATGTTGGTCTCCATCCCAGGACCTTGAGATCATGATCTGAGCTGAAGGCAGTTGTTTAACTGACTAAGTCACCCAAGCACCCTTAAAGGGAATTTACATTTTAATATTGAGTTTTCCCACTCATGAACATGGTATAGCCTTTTTTTTTTTTTAAGTACTTCTGTAATTGCTCTCAATAATTTTTTTTCAGGGTGTGTGAACATCTTTTATTAAGGTTAATTTTTGATGTTTAATTCTTTAGTATAATAAATTTTCTTGGCTTTTGATTTTTTGTTATAGTTAGATTTTTGCGGGTATATTTAGCTTTGTATATTGACCTTACTAAATTCATGTGTTAATTTTGTGCCTGTACGGTCTTTGTATTTTCTATTAATGCAATCATTCCGTGAATAATTATTCTGTGAATAATCACAGTTTTACTTTTTCCTTTTATTATCTTTATTTTTTTATTTTTAAAGATTTTATGTATTTATTTGACAGATGCAGATCACAAGTAGGCAGAGAGGCAGGCAGAGAGAGAAAGAGGAGGAAGCAGGCTCCCTACTGAGCAGAGAGCCCAATATGGGGCTTGATCCCAGGACCCTGGAATCCTGGCCCAAGCTGAAGGCAGAGGCTTTAACCCACTGAGCCACCCAGGTGCCCCATCTTTATTTTTGAAAATTATTTATTCTTTTTGATACTGGCTGAAACTTATAGCATAAGTTGAATTGAGACAGTGATAACAAATGGTCTTCTTCTGATTGCAGTGGGGAAAAGCTTTAACATTTTACCATTAAATGTGATGCTTTTGGTACATTTTAAAATAGCTACTCTACAACAAATTAATGCGGTTAATTTTTTTTTTAAAGATATATTTATTTATCTTTAGAGAGAGAGACAGTGAGGAAGAGTTGAGAGAGGGACAGAGGGAGAGAATCTTAAGTAGACTCCCCATTGGGCGTGGAGCCTGACACTGGGCTTGATCTTGGGACCCTGAGATTCTGATCTGAGCCAAAATCAAGAGTCACGCACTTGACTGCCTGAGCCACCCAGGTGCCCCTACGGTTGATTGTAAAAAAATGATTACTATGGGTTCATTTTATCAAATATTTTTTTTGTGTTTATGTGAAGAGGTGATAATGCTAGGAATTTGCCTGTTGAGAGTGATGAAACTCTTCGTAGAGGAAGGAGGAGAAACTTCAGCTTCTTCTGAAGGGTCATGGTCATCAACAGGGGTCCAGACATTGCAATTATAAATGGCAAGTTCTTGAGACCAGGAGTAACATGATGAAATTTTAAAAATATGTGTCTGTTTGTAATGTGCATTGGAAAGAGCAGAGGCTAGCGACAGATAGATTAATAATAATCCAGACTTGTTAAAGAGAGGTAAGGATGTGGAGGCGGTAAAGGAAAATTAAAGAAGTGAATCAGAAGTGGTTTTAGGAAGCATAAATATGATTGTTGTTATATGTATTAGAAAAGAATTTTCAAATTGATTCAAAGATAAGGTTCCAGGATCTAGATGTTAATGGTTTTCACAGACTGCAGTGGGAAACTGGGAAAAGGATTTTTTTGGGGAAAAGAATAAATCATGACTTCAGTTTTGGGTATTGGTAAGTGAGACTTTTCCCCCATGGTAAGATGGTAAGCCATTTGTGTGTAAGGGAGCTATCTTGGCTGCAAATCTCCAGTCTTTATCACAATTCCAGACATGATAAGACTATCTGTATAAAAATCACAGGAATCTAAGTGTTAGATTGTTCAGTGATAATCTAAGTGGGACAAGGTAGAGTGAGATTTAGGAGGGGGAAATTAGGTTTAGAGATATTGATCTGGGAGATAATAATTGAGTCTCTGGTAGTTGAACTTCCTGAGAGATCAAACAGAGAAAGGACATCTTAAAACCATTGAGAATTCTGGAAGATCCCCCTCTGAATGTCATAAAATATTTTATGAACCTGGAAGGTGAAGCATATTGAAATTGGTGGTTTATGAGTGAAAATAAAAGAAACATCCTTATGGAAAGTAGGCAACCAGCAACCTTCAAGATGAAGGAAATGATAGTATCTTAGACAAAGTTTGGCATCCAGAAGGGTCTCCAGATAGTGTATGGCTTGCTCTCATGTGACACTTGTGTTCATTTAGATGCTGGTTGAAAGCTGTTTTCAACTTAAACTACAGATTTGTGCATGTACTTCAGAGCCCTATTCTTGATGACTCCAGCAAGTTGTCATCTACTTGGTCCTCATGAACAAAAATGCAATTATTTTCATCCTCTAAACCATGGCGTTTTTGCAGAGATGAAGTATGTGTCAAACCACAACACCTGGTATCTACTGTTCCCCAGATTTACCAATGCTTTTTTAGCAGGCTCAGTGGTTTCCCAAATAGCAGCATGCCGCCTCCAACCTTTTTTTAGTCTTAAAATATATGATCTATGACGTCTTTTTCATTTTTGAATCCCTAGTGATTGAGAAAGTTATTTTTTTTTTTTTATAAATGGGAGCATTAATGACTACATATGATTAGGTAGGGACTTTATAGTTCCTTTATATTATTTTTTCTTTTTATTTTAATGGAAGTTTGGAAAATTAACTGTTTGAAAGCATAAATTATTTCTGCTTGGCTTTATTTATGAGGGTAAAGTCTTTATTATTTGGTTAATTTATTTAGATTGTTTAGTATTATGTTTCTGTCTGTATCTTCAGAGCCAGAAAAGATTCTGTAATTTCATTTGAACATGTGAGCTGATGGAAACATATTTAGCCAAAGTTAGGATAAATTTATTTTCTAATTAAGTATTTTAATAGCTGTTTGGGCTAACGGCCTCAAGCACAGGTCAGAAATACTTCTTTGAAATGTATTTTCAGAATTGGCTATTTTATATTGAATGCATTATCAGAGAATACAGGTTATTTCTGATATGAAAAGTTAAGGGTTTTTTGTATCTGTGCATATGGTTAGGTCATTGGGAAAGAAAAGGAAGAAAGGATTTTCATTACATGAATCTTGCATTTCATGTAGAAGATTGTACAGAAGTTCTAAAATCTCTAAAAACTTAAATGAGTTAATGAAAGTGTTACTTTCTAATTAGGGGGAAAAACCCTTTTAAAAATTGGCTTTATTGTAGTATTGGGCAAGTTACTTTAGTGTTCCTGATTGAGTACACCTAATATAAATCCCTTTATACTGTAAGACAGCCTACGTAAGACACTAGAAGTCACACTTTTAGGATTGTTTTTATTATTTATTTGCAACAAATCATCTTTCTACATTATAGACTTTTTTTCCATGTTAGAGCCCCTTTTTAGCTCCTAGAATGCTCTTTGGTGTGTGTGTGTATCTGTGTGTGTGTTTGTGTGTTTGTACCCACACATAGTAAATTTTATGTGTTTGTACACACACACACACACACACACACACGAATGTTCTGAGACTCAGATTTAAACGTACTGATGACTGCCTGCATACCGAAATGTCTCTTCTCCCCCACTTTTCAAGGCTTCACTTTATTTCATCTTCCTCTGTGACAGCTAGGTGGGGTCCCTCGACTTCCCACTCTACTTTGTTCTTCCACAGAGTTCCTGTTTTGTTACGGAACGTGTGACTTGATACAGGCTAGAGAATACGGACGTCAGTCACAGTTATTTTTATTGTAAAGTGTGGGTATTTAATCCTAGGTCATCATGCTTTGTACATGAACTTATTAGATAATACAAGCAGCTATCAGTGTTAAACTTATGGTAAGTAGCCAGTAGATGGTAGCTATTATTGTTATACTTATTTTACTTATTTATATTTGTCTCACCTTTGTGAGCTTCTTTAAATTAGGTATTGTGGCATAGGGTTTTTAATGTCCTCAGTTCCTGGCATATAGGCGATCCACGGGTGAATTAACAGAATATTTATACCATGGAAGGAATATCGCAATTAAACATCAGCAGACCTTCATCATCTGCTAGCAATTACTTGGATTATATTTGCTTTGACTCCCAATATCCGTATTTGTCCAGCATTTAAAGGAGTCTTTGATCCTTGTAAACAAGAATAACCTAATATATCATTTGTCATTCTCAACAAATAGTATTTTGATTTTCTGGTATTATTTAGTCATGAGAGAAGCATATGGTTATGCAATTTATTTGACGGTCTACTAATTTGCTCATCGTTGAGAAATACTAATTGATAATGTATTTATGATGACAGCTTGCTATCTGTGGTGGGCCAGATTATGAGCTACATAGGGTAATGATTGTGATGTCTGAATGTGCAAACTGAATTGATGAGTTCAGCCGGACAAAACTGTTGTTCAGTAAGGCACTTGGCAACCCGTAAGACATTCGTTAAAAATATCAGATGAATCCTCTTGTTTCTGTATCATTGTATCAAAATGTCAGTAAAACAAATCTATTAAGCTCTCTGATCCATCCTTCAAATTCTATTTTAAAATCCGCCTATGTTAAAATTCCTCTGGGTTCAGATATTTGAAGAGATTGAACATGAAAGTACCCTAAAAATATCTTGTCTGATATTTTCTAATTGTTGTTAAATATTTTGAGATTGCAAATTTCATTTAAATGTCAACTGTAATTAAAAGTGTGCCATTTGTTTTTCCACTCAGGTTTTGCAGTTTGATGAAATGTTTTCCCCCACAATTTAATAAATATTTGTTTTATTTCACATGAATTAATTCAAAACTGGATAAGAGCAACATATTTTAATCAACTATTGTTGTGATGGACTAGAAAATAAATTTACTCCCTAAGCACACTGTTTACTATGCACTTGAATGTAATTTATCTTGCTTAGTATTGGCAAGTTAAACATAGAAAGCAATAATTAATAGGAAAGCCAAATACTGCATACTGCATACTGAATAAGGCAACTTATTTTTCTTGAATATATAAAATTTGTAATTACCCCATAATATATATGCCTCGCTATGTACAGACAACTCTCATTGAACTAAAGTAGTAGAGAAATTATTAGGCTTGTGTGAATTACGCATTTTTAATTGGTACCAACTATGTGTTGATCATGATTATATTTTCAGTTGTTTTCAAAATTGGAAGCTTGCTTTTTAATGTATAAATCATACTACCACATTATACTTGCATAATGTGTTAGGAAGGGAACTGGCACCCTATTATTTTGTTCCTCCCACCAGCCCCTTGGAAACTCCAAAGATTTGTAATATCTTTAGTATGATGGTTTAAAACACATCCTGATAGAAAGGATTGAGAGAAAGTCGTCAACGCTCTTCACATGGGGATGCAAACGTGTGTGTGGCCAAGTCACTTTTGGCGGAATGTGGTGTTGTACGCCATCATTTCACGTACAAGTACGAATTGCATGTGCTCCTATTTGTGTTGTAATCTCAATCACATAAATTAGACATATGAAGACAAAATTTAATCATCTTGTCAGTTCTTTGCAATACAAATCAGATTTTTGACTGTGCAGCCCCAATAAAATGGCAATTACACTTAAATATGAGCATAGCCTAAATTACTTTTCAAACCATTATATTGAGCACAATATATGTAAAAGAAATGCTTAATTCATTTGCTATGGTTACTTTCTTTTAAAGGTTTATTTGTTCTCTGTCTGCAAAGAATGCTGCGATGTAATGGAAGCTGAAAACGGATTAAAAGAGTAATTTCCATGTCGGTGTGCTTTTGCTTTACCTCCTCCCTCTGAAAATGGGCCGTTGATTCAGTGAACTCTGTTCTTCAGTGTTTGCTCAGGCTTTGGGCCATACCTCACTCCGAGTGAGACCTTAATTCGTAAAGTTTGCTCTTTCTGTGTTGTCTGCTAATAGTGAAAAATTTTGGGGTGGAAGCATAATTTCAGAGAAATATAAAGCTGGAAATAGGGAAGAACTTTTTTTTTTTTTTTTTAAATGGAGCATTTTCATTTGATTTCTATGTAACTAATAGAATTCCATAAGATTTCTGGTTGTTAAGGACCTGAAATTCCCTGTCTCCTGTTTCTCTTAGCAGTTACATCATTGAATTCTCTTAATGGAGGAATTTGGGACGCCGTACTTTGAGAGCCTAGGGGTGTGATTCTGTCGTCTGTCCTAGGACCTTACCATAAAAAACACACAAGACTGACGGTAGTCTTGGGGAAGTGTGACTTGGATTCGAATAGGTCATAGTTTGTTCCCAGTTAAGTGGAAATAAGAGTCTTTGCTTGACCATGAATGTAAGGAGGAGGTTTGGGACTGACATTTGTTGAATAACTGATAAGTACCAGAGTGTCTGCTAAGTACATTGTACATTCTCCTTTTTAACGTTCATAGCTGCCTCCCCA
The DNA here is from genome assembly GCF_964662115.1 of Mustela nivalis. NCBI lineage: Eukaryota > Metazoa > Chordata > Mammalia > Carnivora > Mustelidae > Mustela > Mustela nivalis. The sequence continues at coordinate 56,447,814 of NC_139034.1, read as the reverse complement.
ACGAGATTTTATTTATTTATTTGAGAGAGAAAGAGTGCGCGCACAATCACAAGCAGGGAGTGGGTGGCGGGAGGAGGAAGTAGTAGACTCCCCATTGAGCAGGGAGCCCCATGGACATGGGGCGCCATCCCAGCACCCTGGGCTCATGACCCGTGCTGAAGGCAGATGCTTAATCAACTGAGCCACCCATGCGTCCCGTGATAGAGGATTAGTTAACGAGGAACAGGGCAGCCAAAACTTAAAACAGCTTGCCTTAAGTCACATTATTGCCAAGTGTTAATGCTGGTGTTCCTGCTGTTTGGTATTCATGTTGTGATCTTTTTTCAACGTGAGAAAGCACACAGTCCTTCTCAGATGGAGTGAAGTGTGTCATTTATTCATGTGAAATCCTGAAATTGTGTGTGTAGAAGAGTACTTGGTGTTTGTATATCATCACCTGAATTGCCTGATGAGTCAAAGAAAAGGGGTGGAACTTTGTGCCTGAGCTTTTGTCTCAAGGAAGTGAGGTAATACTAGAAAGTAGGTATGTAATTACAAAATATATCTAGGAAATAATCTGCCTTGAAGTTTTTTGCCTTATCTTTTTTAATTCATGAGGTCTTTGCTGTGATGGTTTTGTGTTAATAAATTTAATGGAAATTGGATTACTTATTGTAAAGATACTGCTCTCTCTGTGGACTCTACCTACCCTAGTTGAAACAATTTCTGTTAAAACTTGGGGAATTGATGAGATACAAAGAATAATGGTCACTCTTTAATAACAAATCATGAAAATTATATGTATTTCATATGTAGACATTATTTAGAATGCAGAACCACATTTCCCAAGTGGAAAATAACCAACTGTCTTTTCCTATTTGTGGTGAGAGGCATCTCTAAAATTGGATATTCGTATAGACATAACTTGTTGACTACTTACGGCCTATGTTAAAGAAGAGTATCTGAGGACTAGTTTGCTTCTCTGTAGAAAATGATGTTTGTGCCATGGAAATCCGTGTGTCTTTTCTCAGCAGTGAGAAGTCTCATGCTGTACAAGTTCAGGTAGGTGTCACCTGTCACCTAGCAACAAGCACATTGCTTTGTGTCTTCAGCGTCTCTTTTCATTTTTAAGTCAAAATAGCTATGAAAATGTAGCACTTAGATATGCATTTATCTCCAGAAATATTTAGATTAACCTTCAAATATTTTTAGTTCCCAAGATAACTCACTGCGACAGGTAAAACAGAAATAACTTTAAATGAAGGAAGGCAACGTATATATTAAAAACCTTGAGGCACAGCAAGGCCGGGGTGGGTCTGTTACATAATACCATCGACTTAAATTCACAAAGCCTGCATGTTGGAGTCCCTAATTGGCTTGAAAAGTTTTGTGAATATGTATATAAACCTTTGTTACCTGACTTTTTTTTTTTTTAATCAGCCCTTGAAAACACAAGATCACAGCTAATGAAGTAGTGATTTGTGAAACTGAACCTAGAAGACGGAATTCCAAATGGGATTGCTGTACCATTACCAGAATTCAATTTACTTGAAACAGAGCAACTAAATTACCTTTGGGTAGAGAGTAGAATACCCTGAGTAGTCAGATGTCTATAAGCACCTTTAAAAGGTGTCTTGCTGTCTCTGTTTAAAGATACATAAAAGGATTTTCAGAGGAACTGGCAACAAGTGTACTTAGGGTTCCTGAAGTATGCAGAATGTATTAAACACTCACCTTTAGAGATGGAGAGCATAACAGATAATTTCAGGTGTGACGAAGAGCTAGCAACCTGTTACTACAGGTGATGAGTTAGGGCCTGTACTCTAAAGTGTAACTCCTTCTTCATTAAGCTGGGTAGTATCCACCTTGTTCTGACCAAGGTCAGTTCTATTGTCCAGGATACTTAACTGTCTTTGAATTACAAAGGACACTTAGAATTCCTTTTAGGAAATTTTAGGGGAGGAAACAAGTTCAAAAGGAACGGAATTTAGAAGATGATTCCCTATTGCTACAATTTCTCCATACTCACCATTAAAACAGGAGTATTTACGAACAGTTCTAGGCAGCAATTATTTTTGTTTAAAAGTAAGTCTAAACTTCTTTCCGAAATGTAATATATCATGCCTTTTCTTATTTCTCATATTTACTTTGTGTTGAAATAAGGGACCAACCCTTTGCTTTTTCTTTACCTGACAATTGACAATCATTTTTGGAGCCAGGAAAGTAAGCACCAAAACATGTGTGATGAATTTTTGATGAGGACAGTGGCCTTTAAAACTTCTGTGCTTTGAGAAGATTTATGAGATAATTTTACAAACCTATTTGGCAGACTTAAGTAATATTTTAATTAGGAAATTGATGAGATATTAACTGTTGCTGGAAAGGTGCCATTTTCCTATTTTACATCATGGCTTGATTTTGATGGGGATTTGGGGAGCAACACAAAGGCCCCTTAGCATGAATCAAGTTGACATTCATCTATTTTGTGGTCTCAATTTTGAGAAGTCCTGTTACTTTCTTGCTTAATTTGGGCCACTGATGAAGGAGTGAGAATTCCTGTGTGAATGACAGGACACATTGCTGCATAGACATGACCCTAGTTGGGGTAGGTGGTAGACAAACTGGTGTCACTGTTGCCCCTGCTTCTGTGGAGAAGGAAATGGGGTCGCCGGTTGGATGAATTGTTTCAGGTCCAATGGCCAGTGGGAGACAGCGGTGAGCCCAGGGATTGGTCTTCTCAGCTCTCAACTGTGACTTCATTTGCTGTCACATGTGCTACTTAAAGTATTGGGGTACTCGAGGGGAGCTGCCGGTCAGGAGATGAGCTTGAACACTCTTTGAAGAGTGTGAATTAAACAGAAAACGAAAGTTAGCATTATATCAGGCTCTCAGGTTTGAAAGATACAGAGGTATATACATTGAAGTTATAGGTGGTTGTAAAGATAAACCAAAAATCCATGCTCAGATGTGGAGCTAAGGAGTTCTAGAAGGACCCTGACATTATCTAACTGGTTACCTTGGGCATGAAATTAATCATCATTGTCAAATCGATCTTAAAATAGTTCATGTACTCAAGTTCCAGAACTGCTTTCGGTACAAATTATATCACTAGGCTACTTTGTAAATCTCCAAATGCTGTCAAAATGTGGGATATTATGTTGGGTATAGTTCACATTATTTAATGTTTTAGTCAGCAGATTAATTTTATCTAAAAATACAAATTAGATAACGGAGGCCCTAGTTACGTGGATAGGAAGAGTCTGCATGATTGATAGAAACATGAGTTTATTTTGTTTTTCTTCCATTTGTCATTACTACCTTCATTTACTCATTTGACAATATTTATTGATCCCCCTAAAATGTGTGAGGTAATGTGCTCTGTTTCTGGAAATAAAGATGGATGTGGCGCTATGGTAGCACGGGCTTCTGTTTCTCTGGGGAGCATAAGTTGGTAGTCTGTTTTAAAAGACGTTTTGAAAAACCAGGAAAAAAAGTTCCTATTCTTTTGATGTGGTAATTGCACTTCTATAACTATATTCTAAGGCAGTAATTAAAGGTGCAGACTCAGAGCAGCTCAGTATAGTAAATGAGGGTACCCGGCTCAGGGGGTGAATGGTGGTGAAGATCTGCCCTGGGCTCTGCTCATTGGGCCCTCCCTCCTGATTAGAGTCTGTCCCCGTCTGCCCAGAGAGGGCCTCCCTTCCAGTGTCACTATGTCATCACCCCGGCTAGCAGAGGCCCTGGTGGCTATAAGATTCACATAGAAGGATGTTTAAACATTATCAGCAGTAGCACAAAATCGTAAATTATTAGACAAAAATTAGGGAGTAAATATATCTCTGCAGTGGAGTGTTACAAATTTTGGATTAAGCATCAGGAAGTTGAATATCATGTGAAAAATGGCCAAGATATATCAAAGTGTGGGGAGAAAAAAACCCTACAAAATTGGAATGTAAAATTGAAGCCAGTTTTTGACGTACCTAGTACATTCTGCTAAGTTGGAACTGATCGATTTAGATATATTTTGAAGACTAGAAAGGACAGGACGTGTTTGATAAGAACATGGTGTTTTAAGATGACTTTTTAATTCTTTCAAGGGAAACCATATTATGGTTTCATAATGTAAAATAGAAGAGTTACACTCTGAATTTCCAGAGAATTTTTCTAGTTTGCCATTGTAATATTAAGATATGATTGGGGTGCCTGGGTGGCTCAGTCATTAAGTGTCTGCCTTCAACTTAGGTCATGATCCCGGGGTCCTGGGATTGAGCCCCACATGGGGCTCCCTGATGCCTGCTTCTCCCTCTCCCACTCCTCCTGCTTGTGTTCCTTCTATCGCTTTGTCTCTCTCTGCCAAATAAATAAATAAATAAATAAATAAGATCTTTAAAAAATATTATTAAAATGTTACATTTACATTATATTGCTTTTCAGCAGGATTTCTAGTAGTAAAAACTGTAGTATATACATATTGAGATATAAACTTTTTAAAATATGTATATATTAATTATGTATAGAGAGAGAAGTGGAGAGGAAGCAGGGGGGGCAAAGGGGGAAGAGAGAGAGAGAGAGAGAGAAGGAGAAATAGGTTAATTGATTGATTAACTTAAAACTAGAATAAAATTAAAAGCCAGTCTGCCTTACAGACCAAGCCCATGGAACTGGTGAATCGTGCTGTGTTTCATTTAAGGCCCTATGAGCGAGTGAACCCTTTTTCTGTTCAAATGTCTGGAGGCCCACGCAGAGGAAATCTGTGCCGTGCTGCAGGGGTGAGCCACCAGCAGAGTGGGTGCTGCTGAGAACACCAAGGCCTGTCCCTCTTGAGTGTAATTCCGAATGAAAAAAGCAAAATCAATTATGCCTACTAAGCTGGCTTAACTGAATGCCAAAGAAAATTTGCCTCATGAAAAGGGAATTCTGAAGCAAGTTACATAATGTGCTGAATGAAAATAAACAGGAGGACTTTCAAGATACTTCCACATGAGGCAAATGCTTTATTGTAATCAGAACTCTCTAATCCAGCAATATTTAATTATATTCAGTGAGATCCAAACGGTCCTGGGGATATGGAAGCTTTTGAGATTAATTTTTGGGGGTACCTGGGTGGCCTAGTCAGTTAAGCATTTGACTGGACTCTTGGTTTATTTAGGTTCCGGTCATGATCGCAAGGTTGTGGGGTTGAGTCCTAGGTGGTGGGCTCTGCGCCCAGCAAGGAGTCTGCTTGGGAATTCTCTCCCTCTGCTGCTCCTCCCGTATCTCTCTCTCTCTTGCAAATAAATAAATCTTTAAAATAAATAAGAAGTTGCTTGGGTATTGGTCGACATGAAGGCACCAAAAAGTACTCATATTAATTATGCTGCATATGTATCAGCTGTAAAGAAGGATAAAACTCATTTCCTCTGGAAAACAGCATTACTTAAAAATTCGTTGTTTGCCACGAATAAGGGAGCCAAGTGCTCCAGTAAGAATATTTGTGACTTTCATATATTAAATTTACTTTTCAACCAATTTCTGCCATTTTCTCCTCCCCTTTGTCTCTCTGGTGCCTCCCTTTCCTTTTCTTCCCTCCCTCGACTCTCTTTATCCAGATCCCCATTATCTTGTGCTCAGGAGCTGTCCTAGTTGGAGATCGTACTTTTATTCCCTCATTTCTCCACTTTGCCCTTTAGTGGCTGGTAAAGAGGAAGCAAAAAACAAACAACCAATGAAAAAAATATTCTGTGACTGTTGCTTTGATTATCTCATTCTACCAATGAAGAACCTAAAGAGTTGCAGAATGAAATTGTTCACTCCCCAGTGGAAGAATGTCATCAACATGTGGAACTTTTTCTCATTATCTGTTTTTGTGTGTGTTTCTTGCAGGATCAATGTGACTCTAGAGACAAATGGATGAATGAATATCCATATGAAGAGGAAAACAATAAAGGTTGGTTAGTCAAATTATATATAACTGCATTGAAAATCTTAGGTTGAACATGATTTTGGGGCCATTATTCTCATTAGAACACTTCTGTGTCTGGGTATGGGACAGAAGTCAATACTTCGATACATACATCTATCTGTAAAGTGTAATTTAAAAATTTTAAACCCTTAAATATGAAGAAATTTATAAGGAAAAACCCCTTTTTTGTGTAAGTCTAGCTGTTATCAGTTTCATAGAACTTAGGCTGAAATTAAGGAATCAGCTTATTGATGAATATTGAGAACTGGAAGACCACTGGATACAACTGATCCCTGGGACAAAGAAAAACAAAAGAAGCCAGCTTTTGTGTAAATATACGTTCGTTCCTACAAGCGTAATCCCAATACCAGCGCCACATGGCACAGGATTGCTGTCAGATGCTGTTTTCTTTGTGCCAGCTGAGTCAGCTTTCCTCAGAGGAGTGGGATGACTTTGAAGGGCTTTTCACAGACAGGTACCACTGTAAATTAGAGGGGGGAAAAAGTCTTGTGAATTTCAATAGTAATCAAATACTAGCTGTCACTTTAGGTGTGGCAGTTACTTGAGCTTTTCTCCTGCTCTCTACTGGTTATGATATAAAAATCATAGGCAAAAGAAAGAGAATTACAGTATGTTAAACTATCTCTTTCCTAAGATTTTCGCACTTAACAGGTCTGTTTCATAGACATGTGCCTCATAACACTTGTGGAGCTGCGCAGTACCTGCCATTTCGTATTTTCCTTCCTGCGTTGCTTCCGCTACTGTCGAGTAAATGTATATCATGCTGTCTCTTTTTCTGCCAGCCTTCCTTCTCAGTTGCTTCCAGATAATTTTCCAGGTCATATCTTTCATTTAACATTGCCTTCTTCCCTCATCATTGCTAAAATTACTCCTTTCTAGTATTTGTATCTGGAAGATTTTCAGACCTCTAGAGGGCGCATGGATTCACACATGATACAAGGGGGGCTTGTGGGTGTGTGGTAATATTCTTTTTCTTGACTCCAGTATTGCCTACATGGGAGAATTTACTTTGTGAAAATTAATTGTGCTGTGTATTTTTTTTTAAAGATTTTATTTATTTGAGAAAGAAAGGAAGAAGGCATGTGAGAGTGAAGGAGTGAGAGAGCTCGTGTTCATGAGCGTGGTGAGGGGCAAAGGGAGAAGCAGGTTGCCCATTGAGCAGGGAGCTCAATGCAGGATTCAAACTTAGGACGCTGGGATCATGACCTGAGCCAAAGGCTGATGCTTGACCAACTGAGCCCCTATACTGTGTATCTTTATTTGGATCAGTGAGTTGCTATTAAACTGGCTTTGGGTTGGTGGTGGTGGTGGTGGGGGGATGGAGGGGTGTGGTCTGTATTGCTCATCATTGCCCATGGTGTAAATACTCTAATTATGATTGGTTTCAATGATTTAACAACTAGCTTGCAGGGATCTTTAATATTTAACAACTGGCACTCGTGAGCTGGGGATGAGCTAGCACCAGCACACGACTGATAATTTCATTCATAAAGTTAAACGGTATTATGGACTCCCTAAGGCAAAGGTAATAAATTTAAATTTTCTTGCTTTGTCCCTATGTAAATATGGAAACTTTCACTCCTTATCATGCAAAATATGTTTATCCCTTATATATGATGTTGGTATAGTATTACTTTATGTTTTCATTCAATTGTTATTAAGTTTTTTTGTTTGAGTGGCTCAGTATTAACTTTGTGAGTTTATTTATTTTGACAATGTCATTGTTCTGTAACTAATTTTATGACAACTGAAGATGTTGGCAAAGAGAATCATTGTGTTACTACTTACCCTGAGGAAAAACTCTGAAAATATTATCTTGATTGACTATAATATATGTGATTCATTCTAAATGATTGTGCCTCCTAGCTTATAAAAGTCTTATTCAGAAGTCTGTATGGAGGAAGGAGCAGTGAGTATTTCACTTAATATGTTTGTCCCAAATAATTATTTTTTTTTCTTACTGCTGTTTTTCATTTTTTTGGTCTGTATTTTCAGTTACAGATGTCTCAGAACAGAAAATACATTGGTGCTTCTTTTTAAGCCTGCTTGAATCAGGTGCTGTTAGTTTTTAAATGATTTTTTGAAAAATTTTATTTATTTATTTGACAGAGAGAGAGAGATCACAAGTAGGCAGAGAGGCAGGCAAAGAGAGAGGAGGCAGCAGGCTCCCTGCCAAGCAGAGAGCCAGATGCGGGGCTCGATCCCAGGACCATGAGACCATGACCTGAGCTGAAGGCAAAGGCTTAACCCGCTGAGCCACCCAGGCGCCCCAGATGCTGTTAGTTTTAACAATGTTTGATTCAGGGAGAAAATTGCAGAGCTTGAAAATTTATCTTTTCTATGTATTAAGTGTATTGACAAGGTCACTTTTAAGATGAAGTTTTAGAATGTCAGCAGTGCAAGCAACATTGCCACTGTCTACGTAATTGAAAAGACATTTGAATATCGCTTTTAAAACTATTTAGTATGTTTCCAGTTTGTGACTAGTGATAAAATCTTGCCAAGAGCCACAGAATATCATGCTGTGCCTTTCTGCTTAGGTTTGAATATTTAAACGGCCTAAATAGCATTTGCAGAATTCCTTTTGTGGCCACACCAAGAGTCTCACTTCCAGGAGCAGCCTTCATCTTCTCTTTGAAAAAACCTATATTTGCATTAAGTCGTTTCCCTTACTCAAGTGTTAAGTTCTTTTATTCACTTTCCTTGCACTTGAGTTTGTCCCCTTACGATCTGCCATTGGAAGACATCAAGGAAATTCAGAAAAGATCCCATCTTCCATCATTTTCTGTTCCCAAATATTGGCAGGAAGTATGTCATATATGCTCTCGAATGTATTTCACCAGTTGCTGTCCCAGTGAATGAGTTGGCTTGTTCAGGGACCGGGCTCCGCAAACCTGGCTTTGCCCCATCTGTCTTCCAGCCGCTCCAGGGTATGTTTACCGAGTGCTTCTCAGCTGCTGGTTTAGAGCAGGTGTCCAGAACATGCGCACGCATATACATGAGCCCCCCTCACCAGAGTTCCCATTCAGACTTCTGCTCTGTGACTACCTCTGTTGAACAGCTGCATACACCGTCCAGCACCAGCAGTGGATGACTTTTACTTCTTGTATTTGGAAACCACAAGGACAATAGCAAGCTTTGCTGAGGAATCTTGAATTTCCTACCAAAAAAGAGTTTATAGCATAGTGATGGGCATAGATAGTGTGGCTGCTTTAAAGTTCTTTTCCATGAAGTTCCAAGGCTCCTTCTTCAACACAGGATAGAAAGAATCACGGCAACCTAACCTTTCTTCCATTTTCAACTAAGTAGGCAGAGTGGCTCGGAAAACCCCAGGGTCATGTAAGTAAAACGTGGTCAGCGCTGGGCTACTATACGTTTATGTAGAGTAGTTGCTTAGACAGTAAACATGGACTAGAACAAACAAACAGAAAAACCCGGAAAAACAAGTCGTGACACTATAATGATCTGTCTGGATGATCGTGGACCAGTGACGACTTTTCTGAATTTTAATTTTCTCAACTGCATAGTGGAACTAATGACACTTGTCCTATTTCAATGGTTGTTATGGCAGAAAAGGAAGTATGACGTTTTCAGAAGAACATTTTAAAGCGTAGAGTTCTAAATGTGAGCGTGGTACTGATACTATTATTTTTATAGCATGAGAGAGATTCGTGTCTTTGTTGTATGACTTCACATTATAAAGTCATTTTCAGAATTGGAAACACCCTCAAACGTCACTAAGCCTAACTTGTGCTTGGGGTGTGGCAACCTTCTGGAAGGGTTGGTTGGTTCCATCAGCCTTATGTTGAGTACTCTTCGGAATTTATACTGTATGTGGCAATTCATTCTACTGTCAGGCATATGTAATTATATTACAAGTTTATCCTCGTATGGAGCTGAATCAGTAGATAGGATAATGATGGAAACTAGTGGGTATATCACATATTTATTAAAATATCATCCTGAATTAGGTCACTCTTCCATCAAGTTGTTTCACCTTTGGGTATCTAATTTCTCTTATCTAGGAAATGAGAACAAAATAATAGACAGGAATCTGAGAAATATTATGCAGTTATTAAAGTAGAATAATGGCTTTATTCTTTGAAAAGATGATGTATTGCTCATTTTTAAACACCGCCTCACACCTTTTTTTTTTTTATTTTTTAAAAAATTTAATTTCCTTTCAGTGTAACAGAATTCGTTGTTTATGCACCAGACCCAGTGCTCCATGCATTATTTGCCCTCCATAATACCCACCACCAGGCTCCCCCTATCTCCCACCCCCCACTCCTTCAAAACCCTCAGGTGGTTTTTCAGAGTCCATAGTCTCTCATGGTTCATTTCTTCCTCCAATTTCCCTCAACTCCCTTCTCCTCTCCATCTCCCCATGTCCACCATGCTATTTGTTATGCTCCACAAATAAGTGAAACCATATGATAATTGACTCTCTCTGCTTGTCTTATTTCACTCAGCATAATCTCTTCTAGTCCCATCCATGTTGATACAAAAGTTGGGTATTCGTCCTTTCTGATGGAGGCGTAATACTCCATAGTGTATTTGGACCACACCTTCCTTATCCATTAGTCCATTGAAGGGCATCTTGGTTCTTTCCACAGTTTGGCGACCGTGGCCATTGCTGCTATGAACATTGGGGTACAGGTGGCCCTTCTTTTCACAACATCTGTGTCTTTGGGGTAAGACACAGTAGTGCAATTGCAGGGTCATAGGGAAGCTCTATTTTTAATCTCTTAAGGAACCTCCACACTGTTCTCCAAATTGGCTGCATCAACTTGCATTCCCACCAACAGTGTAAGAGGGTTCCCCTTTCTCCACATCCTCTCCAACACACGTTGTTTCCTATTTTGCTAATTTTGGCCATTCTAACTGGTGTAAGGTAGTATCTCAGGTTGGTTTTAATTTGAATCTCCTTGATGGCAGTGGTGATGAACATTTTTTCATGTGTCTGTTAGCCATTTGTATGTCTTCATTGGAGAAGTGTCTTTTCTGCCCATTTTTTGACATGACTATCTGCCCATTTTTTGACACGATTATCTGTTTTGTGTGTTTTGAGTTTGAGAAGTTCTTAATAGATCATAGATATCAACCTTTTGTCTGTACTGTCATTTGCAAATATCTTCTACCATTCCATGGGTTGCCTCTTTGTTTTCTTGACTGTTTCCTTTGCTGTGCAGAAGCTTTTGATCTTGATGAAGTCCCAAAAGTTCATTTTCGCTTTTGTTTCCTTTGCCTTTGGAGACATATCTTCAAAGAAGTTGCTGTGGCTGATATTGAAGAGATTACTGCCTATGTTCTCCTCTAGGATTCTGATGGATTCCTGTCTCACGTTGAGGTCTTTTATCCATTTCGAGTTTATCTTTGTGTATGGTGTAAGAGAATGGTTGAGTTTCATTCTTCTACATATAGCTGTCCAGTTTTCCCATTACCATTTATTGAAGAGACTTTTTTCCACTATATCTTTTTTCCTGCTTTGTCGAAGGTTATTTGACCATAGAGTTGAGGGCCCATATCTGGGCTCTCTACTCTCTACTCTGCTGTCTATGTGTCTGTTTTTGTGCCAGTACCCTGCTGTCTTGGTGATCACAGCTTTGTAGTAAAGCTTGAAATCAGGCAACGTGATGCCGCCAGTTTTTTCTTTTCCAACGTTTCCTTAGCAATTCGGGGTCTCTTCTGATTCCATACAAATTTTAGCATTATTTGCTTCAGCTCTTTGAAAAATACTGATGGAATTTTCATCCGAATCTGCTTCACATTTTTTTATCATTTGACGAATGTTATTTACAACGTCTCTGTGTGTATATACAAGTAAATAAAGGTGGTCTTACAGAAAGCATCATGATATTTATACTTCGTATTTCTAATGAAGAGTTGTTTTTTCATTTTGCTTCCAATATATAACGGAAGAAATAGAAAGTGGACTTAAACTGAAGGAATTTATGAATTTCAAATTAATGTCCTTTCACCAGTGTGTTCCTATTACTTGACAAACAGAGACTCTTACATATAGAGAACAAAGTGGTGCTTCCAGAAGGAACGTTTCTGGGAGGATGGGTGAAATAGATGAAGGGCATTAAGAGGTACAAACTTTCAGTGATTAAAATACGAAAGTCCCAGAGATGGAAAGTATAGCATAGGGAATATAGTCAGTAATACTCTAATAGCATTGTATGGTGACAAATGGTGACTATGCTTTTTGTGGTGAGCAATGAGTCAAGAATGAATTGAAACTAACATTGTCTGTCAACTCTACTTCAATTAAAGAGTTAAGTGGGGAAAAACACTTTGAATTCTGGTAATCTTTTTTTTAAAAATTTTTAAATGAATTTAACTTCAAAACAGCATCTTTTGACTTTTTTCTTGGGAAGATGGGAGGGGCACCTGGGTGGCTCAGTCATTAAGCATCTGCCTTTGGCTGGGGTCATGATCCCAGGGTCCTACATCAGGTTCCCTGCTCAGTGGGGAGTCTGCTTCTCCCTCTCCCTCTTCCCCTGCTTGTGTTCCCTCTCTCACCATGTCTCTCTCTGTCAAATAAATAAATATAATCTTAAAAAAAATGGTAAAAGTGATGGCGTTTCTTTATATTTTTCCCTCTCCTTGTTTTACCATCCTTTTATGATTAAGGTTATTACCAGTGATTTCTTTATTATTTGTGATTATGAACCACAATTACCAAAGCTTTAGTTCAATTTTTTTTTTTTAATTTTTATAAATGTATGATATATTTTTATCCCCCCGGGTGCAGGTATGTGAATTGCCAGGTTTACACACTTCACAGCACTCCCCATAGCACATACCCTCCCCAATGTCCATAACCCCACCACCTTCTCCCAACCCCCCTCCCCCTAGCAATCCTCAGTTTGTTTTGTGAGATTAAGAGTCACTTATGGTTTGTCTCCCTCCCAGCTTTAGTTTAATATTAAAGCTTAGTCTTACTTCTTCTTTTTCTGAGCAGTATGGAACTACTGCTTTCCTGCTATCTGGCTTTGGTGTCACTGTGAAGACTGAAGCAAACTGATCTACTTTTTCTTGTTTTGCTTTTTGTTCAGATATCTGTGGACTATTTTTAGTTTGCTAGAAAGTTCAGTAACTTCATTGACTATGTCTTGGTTTTTATGATTCTGTATCAGTTTTTCTTGGATCCTGTCATTAAACTCTGAGAAATAGAGTCTACTGTATGTATGTCTTCACATTTAAAAATAATATTTAAAGTATATTTTCTTTTCGTTTTGTTCTCTTCTTTAGTAACCCTGAAAATATATCTAATATTTCTCCTTGGTTTTTGCATATGTGGTCTTCATCTTTAACTTGTTGTTTTCACTTACTGTGTTTTCCTAGTAAGCATTTTTTCTTACTATGTTTTCAGTCAAGTTCTGCATTATTTTTTAGTAACCCAAGTGGTTTTTTAAAACAGTATTTCTGTAGTATTTCAGAGCTCTGTCAGCTTATTTTCATTGACTTCAGTTAACTTGTCTTTTTTATCATTTGAACGCTTTTACTTCGTCCTTGAATATTTTTGTTTTGTAGACATGCTCTTGTGTTCCTTTTTTTAATTTGTGAAGTGTTATTTGCCCCAATTCTTTGTGTCTCCTTGGGTAATTCCTCCTGTTATGTTTGTTACTCACTGGCCTATTACTTACATTTTTCTTGGTATTTGCTGCTTTTCTGCACAGTTCTCTTGTGGCCCTGGTTCTTCCCTGTCTCCTAATGGGACCGGTGTTGGCTAGTATTGGCCTGTATCCCAGGGAGTGTTGTGGGCAGGGGCACCACGAGTTTGGGTATGAACTACATGAGTCCAAATCTTTGACTCGAGTTAGTTATTTCAAATACTCTCTAAGTAAAGCTGTCATTTCCAGAGTCTTCCTTGCTTCCATTATACAGTGGAGGACTCTCGAGATAAAGGCTCTGACTCCCTTCTCACCTCAGGTGGGAACCTCGGTCCAGATGAACGAGCTGGACTCTAAAACATGCCGTGTCCCTCTGCTCGCTCTCTGAGTGGTACTGTCTCTGCTTTCATTGGGTAGGCATTTCATAACTGTGATTATTACTTTTCAGAAATTCTGTGTTTTGCTTAAGGCCTGAGGAGGTATATGTCAGCTCCCAGCTGCCTCCCAGATTTCACAGTCTTTGACAGGTATGTTTTGTTTGGCGGTCTGGGTTTCTGACTGTCTTTGCTTTCACAGAAGGTGGAGGGTTCCCCCCACCCTCCTTTTCCTTTCTTCTAAATTTGCTCTGAAAGTGTTCAATGAGTTTTAAAGGAAGAATATTTAAAATTCCGGGACATTGCAGTTTCCTCTAAGGGAGATTTTAGGGACTACCGAGCCTCCTGTGGCGTTGACAAGCGAGGCTCTGTGCTTGGACCTCCTGGTTTTTAATCATGGCTCAACCAGGGCTCCCCCTTCACCCAGCTTCTCTCTCTCTCTCTCTCTCTCTCTCTCTCTCTCTCATTGTCACGTCTGCCACGTGGAAATGATGATGATGATGACGCCTCCTCTGTAAATATTGTTGTGAAGGTACAATGAGAAAAAAATGCTAAAGCATTTGCATATTGCCTGGCAGTCACTAAGTGCTCATTAAGATAGCTATTTTTACTATTTTAAGCCATGTTAATTGAGTTCAGAAGGCATCAGTTCTGCTTTAGGAAAATTCACTACTCAGACCAGTATTTGTATATGTTTCTTTCCCTTTGACTAAAGGTATGCTGGGATGTACCTGGGGGTACTGGGTGTCCTACTTAATATGTCAGCTTCTGGTTTTAGGGTTTGACTGTTCCTTTGTGTTGATAAGGAATTGATACATTAAGCTTTCTCTTGGAGGAAATAAAACTCTTGAAGATACTGGATATGATAGGGGAGTTGGTGTCGACACAGAGTGTTGACACCTTCTCTCATATTAATCAGGGTTCTTCAGAGAAACAGAACCAACAGAAAGTATATATATCCTGTATGATATATATGATTTATTATAAGGAATCGGCTCATATGATTATGGAGACTGAGAAGTCCCATGATCCGCCATCTACAAGCTGGAGACCTCCCAGGAAATCCAGTGGTGCAATTTTGGCCCAAGTTCAAAGACTTGAGAACCAGGGAGCTGATGGTGTAAATCCAAATCCAAGGACAGGAGAACACTGCTGTTCCAGTTTAAGCAGGAAAGGACTGGCGCCTCCCTTCCTTCAATTTTTGTTCTATTTAGGTCCTTAACCAATTGGGTGATACCCACCTGCTTTGGAGGAGGGCAGTGTGCTTACTGAGTCCTCAGTTCAAATGCTAATCTCATGCAGAAACACCCTTACAGACACACTGAGAAATAATGTTCAATGTGGGCACCCTCTGGCCCAGTCAGGCTGACACAGAATTAATCATCACACCCACCCTGCAGTGTGATGAACCCAGCAATCCTATATTTAGAAGTATTATTTGTTAGACACAGGGCTACAAAGACAAATTAAATTTAGACCCTGACCTCAAGTCTTCATCATCTCAGGGACAGGCAAAATAAGTTACTACAATTTGGTGTGATTAATACTACAATATATTTAATGAAACCGAGAGAGTTGGTATGGGCCACGATCAGCTTCACATATGAAGTGACATTTGACCTGGGCCTTGAATGATCGCGTCATGTTGACTGGAAGAAATGGGAGCAAACAAGAAAAGTTATGATCTTTTGTTTCAAAAAAATCTTAGTAACTATGAACCGTATTTTCTTTTCTTTGGCTGAGCATTAAAGTGCTCTGCAAAATTTCCTCTTGGAGTTAATGGTAAATGTGATATTCAGTAATGTCATTAAATATTTCAGCCAGAATCTATTGAGGCTCATTTATGTGTCCAAATGATTTTCTCTGTTTTTCCCCTCCCTCTCTGTCTCCCTTGCTCACATGCTTTCATGCTTTCTTTTCCTTGCGCACACATCTTCCTTCTCTGGACATTTGATTATAGTGGCTCTTCCGCTAAGCTTTATGTTCTTCTATTTAGAGTGCATTATCAAAGTCATTTATATAATATATTTTACCAGAAAATTTCAGGAGTGATCATAAAAATGATATGAACATCTTTTAAACATGACCATTTTAGTTAAGCAATGTTGATTTAATGAGAATATTATAGTATTAAAGCAACATAGTAATTGATTATTGGAAACATTTATGGAAGTATAATATCTGTGGTTAATTTTATATTATCAACATCTGTACATTAAAAAAAAAAGCAACCTCCTTTCTTTCTCCCAAGCTGATGTTAGCTAAGAATTAATTTCCTACTGTTCTCTAAAGGGACTTTTAATACAATCATGAATAATTATTGACTGAACAATGAGTGGAGTTCTTTATCTTATACATAATTTAATCCTTCAGTACATCTTAGCCTAATGCAAGTAGGACTCACAGATATTCCAAGAGAAGAATCATTTGATTATTGACCTTCAACATGCTTTGTTTCTCAGAACTGGTTCTGGTACCAAATTCTGTACCAGTCATGAGAGAAATGGAACCATAGGAATGCTAGGGAATATGGGATTTATTCTCAGGATTTGACCTCATCCACTTGTTGGAGCTAGTTAAGCGAGTTGTGTGTGGCTGTTGCTTCTGTGTCGTTGGTGTTCGGCCAGAAGTCAGCGGGACAGGAAGGAAGGATGAGTGGGAACTTTGGGAGAGCAGGGGCACACAGGAAACAGTGAGGATGAGCCGATCTCTACACAGATTCTTCGCTGCTTCAAAGCTTCCAGTCTTGGGGATGCTGAGGACTGGAGGAGGAGCCGGACCCCCTTCCTGTGTTAAACACATCATGGCCCGGGAATTGGCTGAGCTCCCGGAGAGGTCCCGTAGGAGCCACAGTCAAGGGGGCGGACCTGTCCTATTCTCAGCAAGGTGCACCAGCTGCCTAGTGGTGACAGTGTCTGTGAGCTGTGCCTGCATTTGGAGCTCTGCGTTGACCTTCTGAGTGTGAAACAGATGTGACTGCTGCTACATTTCTTCCTTCTGCGTCTTTCCAGAATGTCCCTTATCACCCAGGGACTGAGGGATTATGTGGGGAAGGCAGTCAGTGCTCGAGATGCACATTGAGCTCCGCTAAGCTGGGACAGTTCCTAGCCACCAGCGGGCATTGCTGGCTCTCCTTTCTCACGTGAAGCTCTCCTTCCTCACCTGCCCACCCCTTGAGTCTCACTGATCATCTGCACTCTTTTGAGCTCTGCACTCTCTCTTGATGCTACTGGGCACATCTGAGGACTTGAAGCCCCGCGCGCGGTACCAAACCTTGTCGTGGAGACCAAGACACACACAGAAGAGCCCACCGGCCTGGGCTCACCGTTTTCCCGGTCGACTCCTCTACTGAAAAACAGCGGATCAGTGTGGCCTTGTGTGGTCCTGGACACAGCTGTTGGCGTGGCTAAGACGGCTAGACTGACTGTCCGTCCCCGATGCCATACGCCAGTTGGGCTCAGATCAGGGCCACGTGGCTGCGGGGAGCTGCAGTTGAGGACACAAGACGGGCAAGACATAGCACAGGGAAAAGGGGATTCTGATTTGGTGGAAACATGTGAGTTGTCTTGTCACCGGGGGCTTATCCAGGCAGTGGGAGTTGGAGCAATATTGTGAGTGCGAGTGATAGGAAGCGTCGGTGCTCACGGTGTGAAGGAAATGAATGAAAACTGTCAGGGAGAGCAGGAGCCGAGCGGCCAGGTGGCCAGGCAGCAGCGGGAAGTCAGCAGCTCTGGGGGACGGTTAATAAGGAGGCGGGTGTTCATGCAGACGGGGATTCAGGAACTGGGAGGCTCTGATGCGGGAGCGGGGGATCCAGTGTGGGTCGTTGGAGGACAAAGAGCTACCCCATGGCCCTTCCCAAGTAGAAGCAAAGGGGCTGTAGAAAGATGGTGGCCCAGGCAACTAATGTACAACACCGCTTGCTGGGCTGGCATGGCAGGTGTTTATCCCACATGTCAGCTCTCGTCTGGGCGAGTGGTGGGGGACTTCCTGGAGGTCTGTGTTGAGTTCCGGTGCAGGACTAGCGTATCCTGTGTGAGGGGACTTCCTGGGAGCAAAGATGAAGGAGCAGGTGATGAGGTGAGTGACGGCAAAGAACTAGCTGCTTACTAGAGTCTGAGAGAAAAAGAAAAACTTTTGAAAACAACCTGGCTCAAATTCCTAAAATTTCATCTAGAACCCCAGAGAGGCTTAGACTCGAGTTTGTGACATAGAGTATTTTCAGAAGTAGAATTCTCATCCGAGAATAGGAATAATTAGATTGCTGAAATAAGGTCAGGTACTTGTGGAACAGACCAGTTTATATTTACACATTTATGCTTCGTGTGTGTGTGTGTGTGTGTATGTGTGTGTGAGAGAGAGAGAGAGAGAGAGAGACAGAGACAGAGAGAGACAGAGAGAGACATTGCTTCTAGCTTATGGGTAAATGTCTGCTAGATTGTTCTGAGTTTTAATCAAAGATTTTAATGTAATCATCCAATTACTTTTAAACTGAATCGCAAATATCATTTTCATTCCTTAACCATCAGGATCCTAAAAATTAAGACCCTTTACCTGGTTATTCCCTTTGTCGATTCCACTCTTCCCGGTGGTGACAACTTCTCCTGGGGATTACTGTTGCCAAACTGTAGATACAAAGGACAGAAAGTGTTATCTGTAGCATGTAATTGATGCTTGTAAATTCCTCCCTTCTCCATGATGCACTGATTCATTCTAAAAAGGAGAAAGCGGTGGAAAGAGGTGGGAGTGGGTCTGCTGGCCAGATTTGTTACTTCTGTCAGTAACAACTTTTATCAGTCTCTGGAATACTGAGGCACTTGTGTAAGGTTGCACAGTGGTTAGTAGCAAAGCTGCATCCTTCTCTTATTTGTTTTGCAACAGTTATTTGTATATCATTTCTAAAAGTGCCACTTAGAGTAGAAGACCCATAGAGAAATGATTCTGGAGATGGCCCTTGTGAAGTGTGGGTGGAAGGGAGGCTGACCACAGGTAGAGGATGGTAAGCAACATTTTCTTTTCAAGCAATTAAGTGATAGATTTATATTTCTAAGTTCTTCTGGTTCCACATCAGGACTTAAAAGCATCTTAAATGTTCCCTTGTCTAATTTGATAATTACTACAACTCCATCTTACCTCTCATCTCTCCCCATAGAATCTGAAAAAAAATGGAGGGGGCAGACATTCAAAGGTGGAGGTGGCATGCAATTTTGGCAGCTCTACGATCCACCTGTAGCTATCTTGTTTCAAATAATTACCAAGGGGAGGCAAAGAGAGCGAAAAGGCTGTGAGATTTTTGTGTTGCAGCTAAGAGTGAGATAGACTCCTTTCCCCCAGTCCTAATCAATTCTACAAAAGCTGCTTGTTTTTTGTTCCATCAGAAACAATGTATGTTGTTGTAATCCAAGAACTTGATTATAGTGGAAAAGTCTCTAATGCTTTCTGAGCAAGAAATTGATCTCAGTTGTACTTTGCCTTTAACTGTGAGGCTGAGATACTGCTAAAGCCCTAGCAATTGCTCTTTCCACATGGAAACTTGTTGGCTGGGTAGGAGCTGAGACCAGGTGGGACCAGTGGGGTAGCTCATGTCATTCTTTTTATGTCTGCTCAGTCTCATTAAGTAGGCCAGGACGTATGGCTCTGCATCAAGCAGATGATGCTGTTGTTGGCATCAATAGCAACTCCTTTCTAGATTTTTATTCTTAAGTAATGCTGAAAATTTCAAACCTGTATCTTAGAAATGTGGAAATTTGGAGTTGGACAGTACTATAAGAATTATCTCATTCAACTGGATAATGCGTAGGAGGAAAAAGATCAATAAAAATCAAGTTACTTGCTCAAGGTTACATAGCCCATTATAGACTAGGAGGTTTGGGAGAAAGAAAGGCATAAAGGGAACATGTTACTTGCAATTCACAGATTTTAAATCCAGTTAAAGCAACTAGGGTGACCTTTTGCCCATTTCTGAATTTAAAGCAAAAGGTACCTGATGGACATCATTTCAGCAAACATTTGACTAAGTGGATGGGTGGAGTGTGAATGAGAACAAAAGAAAGGGAATGAGAGAAGAAAAATGAGGATAGATTTCTCTGTTACTTTTTTCCATTTTTGAAGAAGGTGTTAAGGAGTGTGATCATCTAAGAAAGAAAGAGGAGATCCTGAGAAATGGAAACCTGAAACGTTTCTTTAATTAAGGTTGACTTTTGTAGTAAGTGGTAGTCGAGGAAAAGGACTGATTTACAGACTGGAAAATGGTAAGATAAAGATTTTCCTAATCATGCTGATGTTACGGTAAAAATGCTCTGAATTTACTGTTTAGGGTATAGTTAAATATAACAAGTGTGGAGAAAGTACTTCTCTGTACTAAGTATATTTATGATGAATAATCTGTCTGTTTTAACACAATAAATTTATATTGAGACATCTAGCAACATAGACTTTTTTGGGATAATGTGCTTTTTTTCTTTTATTTTGATTAGTTGAATGTTCTGAGGATTTCCCTCTACCCTCTTTCTTATGCTTTGGATAAGTTTCAATTCTTGTGTTAGAATAATTGCTTATGTTGTGTGATGACTATATTGTCTTAATAAAGCAAATTGTAGCCAACTATGTCAATTTTTTTTAGAACTGTAATTTTGAAAATTCTTATTTAATTAAAAGAATTTCTTTTCTAATGGAGAAAGTAAGGATAAAAGCTTTTTTGAAGTTATTAAGTATTTGGTAGGTATAAAAGAATATATGTAATGAATGTATTTTATAGCACATATAACAAAAAGAAACCCGACTTGAGAAATAGTATTTTTAAAACTCTTTTTTAGTCCTAGACATGAACATGATCCTGAATTTTGCATTATTGTTTCCCTGCTTTTTATCAATTATAAATCTGTATTCTTGAGCTATATATTATTTGCTTTTGGGTGTTTGGGGAGATCATATAAGTAGTGCCATGCTGTGTATGTTCCTTTGTGATGTGCTTATGTTATGCAAAGTTTTTGGTTTTGATATGCATACTGGTGAGAACACTGATTTCCACAGCTGAGTAGAATTTTATTATAAGACTAGACCATAGAGGGACTGCTGGGAAGATGGTGGGGCATGGCAGCTGTAGCCGCACGGGTATGTTGTTGGAGGTGGAGCAGAGGGGCCACCTTCTTCAGCTTCCTCTGTAGCCTCAAGGCATTACTGGCGAGGAAGCCCCAGTGGACACCACCGGACGCCATGGGGGGCCTCCAGCTTGTAGACAGAAGACCCTAATCTCTTTCTTTTGTCAACCAGACCCTTCAAACCTGGCTTATGAGAAGCTAAAAGGAGCAAGTCCAGGAGTTATTTTCATTCCTGGCTCTCTTTCTAATATGAATGATACAAAAACATGGCAATTGTAGAGTATTAACAGCTCTCTAGGTCATGTCGATATCAGGGGCCTCTATGTGTATTTTGCATCCCTATCATCTAGTTGGAGGACAGCCATACAAGACAGATGCAGTAAGTAGAGATGTCCAGTTGCCCACCCAGGGAGGGAAGGGAGAGTTAGCTGCTCTGCCTGCTCTGTCCCCTGGATTGAAGAGAAATAATTGTGATTGAGACATCGGCAGTGGCCTTGTTACACGGTTTCCCCAGGGTCCCAAATCATTTCACTTTTTACCTAAAGGAAATTTTAATTTCTTCTTCCTCTATGACTTACAAATACCTAAAGGAAATTTTAATTTCTTCTTCCTCTATGACTTACAAATCCCTAAGAAAATGTGGATATATATGCTATATATCCACATGTTTTCTTATATGTACACTATATTTCTTCTTATATATGTATATATAAGTCTATATATACTATATATACTATATTTTTCTTATATATGTGTATATAAGTATATGTCATATAGATGTACACATTTTTTCTTATATGTACACTAGAAACACGAGGATTTATTAGTTTTCACCAGATTCTAAGAGTTAGAAAAGCCTGAAAATTTGAAATTTGCGTGTAGTGATTTCTTTCTACTTAAACAAACAAACAAACAAACAAAAAACCTAGGGGCGCCTGGGTGGCTCAGCGGGTTAAAGCCTCTGCCTTCGGCTCAGGGCATGATCCCAGGGTCCTGGAATCGAGCCCCACATCGGGCTCTCTGCTAGGCAGGAGACTGCTTCCCTTCTTCTCTCTCTGCCTCCTTGTGATCTCTCTCTCTTTGTCAAATAAATAAATAAAATCTTAAAAAAAAAAAGGCTGTATCATAATTTATTCCTTCTCTAGCAGTAAGAATTTCTATTCTTCCCCGTGTTTTATTATTTCATTTATTTTTCTATTATAATTTTTTGAAATTGAGTATAGTTGACACACAGTGTTACATTAGGTTCAGTGTACAACATAGTAATTCAACGTCAGTGTTATTGTTATGTTCACAAGTGTGGCTGCCATCTTTTCTTTTGTATACCTTCGGGTCCTTAATGTCTCTAAAGGATATCAGTCCTATTGCCTTAAGGCTCACCCATTTTGCTTCATTTTACATTAATTCCTTCTTCAAAGGTCTGTCCCCAAATACAGTCACGTTCTGAGGTACTGGGACTTCATCCTAAGAACTTTTGGGGGTAAACAACTGAGCCCATAACAAGGGTGTTCCCAGTTGTCCATTAATTATATTTTTAATCTTGTTTAAAAAAAGAAAATCTTGTTTCTGTACTTGTATCTCCCTTTTCATCTACTTATTTCACAATGATTATTTTTACTTTCTTCATTTTTTTAAAAATTATCTTTGATGAGTCCTACCAGGCTATAGTCTTTTCAAAGAGTTCTTTTTTCTTTGTTTTTTTGGGTCTATATTTTGTTAATTTTTTATTTGTCTTTATTCTTCTTACAATTTCTTTGTGCTCTCACATTCTTGTCTTACATATTTAGTTGCTGAGCTAATTGATTTCCAGTTTTTATATTCAAAGCATTTCTAGTGTATAATTTCTTTATTTCATTTAGTCCTATTTTTTCTTTATTCCATTATAATTTCTTTTAGAATCATAAGTTATTTTGAAGTCTTAATTTTCAAATGTATCTTTAGTTATTTTTTTAGTTACCTTGTGTTGATTTCATTGTATTTATAGCATATTTACTGGATAATAATTCTATATGGTCTTGCTACATATAAGGACTATTTCTGTAAATGCTTTGTATGTTTGAAAAGAGTGTATGTTTTCTTCTTGTTGTGTACATCCTTTTGTGTTTGTTCAGTAGGTAAAGGTTTTTAATTATCTTGCTCTGTATCTCTGACCTTACTGATTTTTGCTTGGCTAATCTATCCACAACTGAAAGAGTTGGTTGAAATCTCTAATTACAATCATGACTCTGTCAGTTTCTTGTTATTCATGTAAATCTTGGCTTTATATATTTTGAACTACACTAAGTCGACGAATACTCATTTAGAATGGTTAATACTCCTAGAAAAATTGACCCTATGTCTCGTTAACTGGGTAATATTCCTTTTCTTTTATAATCCATTTTGCCTGAATGCTATTTTATTTTTTTTTGTCTGAATTTAACATACATACTCCAACCACTTAGTTACTTTCAGCATTGTGAGGACAGTTTTCTTTTTCACTTTAAATGCCGGCAGATTCACTGAAGAACGTAAGCAGAAGATCCACAGGTCAAGAGTTGTGAAAGAATAACATGAGCTTCTGCTGGAAAATGGATCGGAAGGCTGCAAACAAACTGGAGTCAAGGGAGGCTAATGTAGGGTATTGTGAGATGGTGGGGGTTTGGCTTGGAAAAGTCAGACCTGAGATGGGGAATAAAGTGAAGTTGTATATTTCAGAGGCAGAATTGAGGGATATTGGTGAATGGATGTGAGAGGTGATAGAAGGAACGTGTGAAGCTTCGTTTTCGATCTTAAGCCACTTGTTACTTGAAGTCATCATTTATCAAGCCTGAAGTGATAGATGGACATGCTCCCAAGTTCACGTTTGTACATGTGGCATTTATTTTTCAAAAATATATTGATAGTCTCTGAACAACAATTTTCATATGTGCTGCTTTAGAGAGGGTGAAATGTATATGGATATGCTGTGAATGCGCTTTTCTGTCCAGTCCTAGTCATTAACTTTTAAACTTTTTTTTTTTTTAATGACTTTGTGCCACGCACAGTGCCAGTTTTTCTGGGCTTTCAGTGGTGAATATGGTGAGATGCACTGCCCTGAGTTTATTAGTTTAGTACTCTGTTAGAGTACTTGGTTCTCTGTTAGAACAGAGCAGGGGCACCCAAGCCAGATTTGCTTGGGTAAGTCTTGGGAAGACTTCCCAATGAAAATTAAGCCTATGTTTAAACTATAATACAAAGAGACCTGAAAATGAATAGGGACAAACCAGGGAATGGGTAGGAAGGGTGGGGAGAGAATACTGGCACACTTGAGGATCTTTTTAAAAAAATAAAAGAAAGAAAGAAAGAAGGAAGGAAGGAAGGAAAAGGAGGAGAAGGAGAAGAAAATCTATAGGATTTGAGAGTAGAGTGTTAAAAGGAATGATTACTGTTCAGGAAAAGAGGAGCCAAACTTCAGAGACTTACAGTTTAAAAAATTTGCTATTATTGTGAAAACAAGGAGGAACTTTTGAAGAGATTAAAGAAAGAAATTGACATGATCAGATTTGCATTTCGGTGAATTTCTGAATATATGTTAAAAGGATTGGAATAGGAAATTAGGGAAGACCACCAGATAAGGGACTGATGATGATGCTATTGTGAATCAGGGCGAGTTGGCTCCAGGGATAGAGAAAAAAACCGGACGGACCCGAGGGATATTTAGGAGATAACGTCATGATGATTTAGTTATTTAGTATACTTGGTGTTGAAGCAAAAAAGACAGAAATGACATGAAGGTGTAGCATGGACGACTGGGAAGAACAGGTTTGCCAAATACCTTGAGATCTTTTAAACCCATGAGATTGGAATTTCCTAGGAGAAATCCCAGAGGATTTTTCCAGTAGGTGTCCTTGAGCTTGTTGCTCAAGGGTGAGTTCCAGGTAGAAACTTAGGAAATCAGGGCTGTATTGATGGACTTGGAGCTGTGAGAATAAATGGGATCACCCAAGCCATTTTTATGAAGAGAAGAGAAATATGGGAGGGGGAGCATGGAAAAACAAGCACAAAAGACTATAATGCAAGAATATGATACAATGCAGTGAGGAGATAGAAACTGTGGGATTGTGAAGAAGGGAATGGACTTTGGTAAGAGAAAAGGAAAGTCATCTTCAAGTGAGATGATCACTGAAGAATGATGGTAAATATTGAACAGTTATGAAAGAGAACGATCCAGGCAGATGGAATTATACAAGAAGTTACCGTAGATGGAGAAGAGAAGAACATGACTTGAAAGACTACTGGGTAATTTATTTGGGGACAGGACAGAAAGATCAGTCAGGGCCATTACGAAAAATATAATGCATTATAGTATTAGAATGCAGGGCAAGATATTTGAATTAATGCCATTAGCATACCTTGTAACATGTCTGACTTTTATATGTTTTATTAATCGTAAGGCCACAGTTAATAGTTTGTAGATGTTTTTTATTAATGTATTTTTCCCCTGATCTTATTCATTAAATACTTCTGAGATTCTTTTTGAAATCTGTTTCTTTTTTAAGAGAAATATTCAGATTGTATTTAAGGAAATTTATTTCCTTTATTTAAGGTAATTTCACTCATTATGTTTAAGTAAATATGCATTCATTATTAAATTCTAGTGTTTAGAGTAAAAAGAGATGGTTGAAATAATGAAAATAAACTTTATATTTTTTAATCTAATTTTTTACATTTTTACACCTTACAGTCTTATATTTTATCATTTTATTTTTATAGTGTTAGTTTCAGATGCATGATACAGTGATTCAACACTTGCATACAACACCTGGTTCTCATCACCACAAGTGAACTCCTTAATCACTATCACCTATTTAACCCATTCCCCCCCTCCCCCCATCTCCCCTCTGGTAATAATCAGTTTGATCTTTGTACTTAAGGGTCTGTTTCTTGGTTTGCTTTTTCTCTTTGCTTGTTTGTTTTGTTTCTTAAATGCCACATATGAGTGAAGTCATACAGTATTTTTCTTAGCATTGTACACTCTGTCTCTGTTCATGTTTCGCAAATGGATACATTTCATTCCTTTTTATGGTTGAATAATATTCCATTGTGTGTGTGTGTGTGTGTTCATTATTCGTTCATTAATCAGTGGACAGTTGGGCTGCTTCCATATCTTGACTATTGTGAATAATGCTGCTGTAAACATAGGGCTGCATGTATCGCTTTGAATTCATGTTTTTGTATTCTTTGGGAAAATACCAAATAGCGTGATTACTGGAAAACAGGGTGGTTCTGTTTTTAACCTCTTGAGGACCCTCTATACTGTTTTCCAGAGTGGCTATGCCAGTTTGCATTCTCACCAACAGTGCACAAGTTTTCCTTTTTCTGCACATCCTGGCCAACACCTGTTGGATCTTGTGTTGTTGATTTTAGCCATTCTGACAGGTGTGAGGTGATATCTCATTATAGTTTTGATTTGCATTTCCTTGACTGTAAGTGATGATGAACATCTTTCCGTGTGTCTGTTGGCCATCTGGGTGTCGTCTTTGGAGAAATGTCTGCTCGTGTCTTATGCCCATTTTTAAATTAGATTAAATGTTGAGTTTTATATTTTCTTTATGTACTTTGGATACTAACCCTTTATTGGATATGTCATTTGCAGATGCCTTCTCCTATCCCATAGGTTGCCTTTTAGTTTTGTTGATTGTTTCCTTTGCTGTGCAAAAGGTTTTTTTTTTTAAAGATTTTTTTTTAAATTTATTTGACAGACAGAGATCACAAGTAGTCAGAGAAGCAGGCAGAGAGAGGAGGAATCCCTGCTGAGCAGAGAGCCCGATGTGGGGCTCGATCCCAGGACCCTGGGATCATGGCCTGAGCCAAAGGCAGAGGCTTTAACCCACTGAGCCACCCAGGCGTCCCTAAAAGGTTTTTATTTTGGTGTAGTCCCAGTAGTTTATTTTTGCTTTCGTTTTCCTTGCCTTAGGAGACCTATGTAGAAAAATGTTGCTGTGGCCAATGTCAAACGGTTACTGTCTATGTTCTTCTCCAGGATTTTTATGGTTTCAGGTCTCATCTTTAGGTCTTTAATCCATTTTGAATTTATTTTCATGTATGGTGTAAGAAAGTGGTCCAGTTTCTTTCTTTTGCATGTTGCTTTCCAGTTTAATGAAAAGAAATGTTAGATGTATTGTATTATACTTGCCAGATTTCAAATGTTAACCAAAAATTAAGGATGAGTAAATGGATAAACTTTTGTCTTTTCAAACTTTTTCTTTTTTTTTTTGGATAGAGGGACTTTTAGAGTTAGAAGGTTTACTTTTGTATTACATACTAAACATGCAGTTGATTAAAATTTTAGACTTAGATGAAAATACTTGTTTCATTAATGGAAGAGTTAATTTCTAATGAGCATATAGTGAAGAGTTACAATAGAAAATGCAGTTCTTAGTTTCCAGATTTTCTTGTACTGAATGAATGAACAAATAGCAAATTCATTCTTTGTGTAGAACTCTCTACCTAGTCCTTTGGAATAGTAGGAAACCTGCACTGTGTTCTTAAAGTTTATCAAATCGTCAAGCAGCAAAAGATTTAAATTAGTTTGATACTCATCCTGGTTCTTTCCCATGGCTTTTCATCAAGCTATTTCTTATAATTTATTTCCTGGTCAACTAAATCAAACATTGTCAACTAATGTTAAGAAAATATCATATTCCCTAAGATACTTTTTATTTGAGCATATTAATCAGCTACTTTTTTACTCTAAAGTCAGATTGATTTAATAAAATAATTGGATCATGCTTTTCCATAGAAGTTTATAGTTCTGTAGTACCAAAGTAGTACTTTTGTCACAGCTTCTGTATTAATGATGTGTTTGGCTAGATTCCATTGAATAATTTATTTTGTGAAGGGACTCATGGATGCTGCATTGCTTGATTTCTTGCATGTTAAAATATCTTTCTTTTACATTCATAAGATACTTTGCTTGAAAATTTTTGGGTCCCACTTAGAAATCTGTAGATTACTTGTCTTCTGGCACTGAGTATTCCTCATAGAACAGGGAGGCAAGTCCGATTTCCCGTGTGTAAATGAACTGTTCGTTTCTGTCAGAACACCTGCAGAATTTTTTTCTTTATCTTGAAGTTCAGTGACTTAAGGATATAACTTCTTTTGGATCATTCTGTATCATTTTTCTTGGAACACTGTCTGTTATTTCAATCTGTTCTTCCTTCATGTTAGGGAAAAATTCATACTATTATTACTTGAAATATTTTTTCTAGCCAATTTTTGGGTTCTTTTCTACAGTATCAGCATTTTTTAGTTTGTTCTTTATGCCTCTTTTCTCCATTAAAAAATGTATTTGTCTTCTTCCCCTGTATTCACTGGATTAAATAAATCTTTTTTTCCTACATAAGTAATTAAATTTTTAGTCATGTTTCCTCATTGCATTGCTTTTTTTTTTTCTTTGTTAGTACATAACTGATAATTTTTTGGACTTCAGTACACTTTGAGTGCTCTGCAACACTTAAAAATTTTTTCTAGGGGCGCCTGGGTAGCTCAGTGGGTTAAAGCCTCTGCCTTCGGCTCGGGTCATGATCTCAGGGTCCTGGGATCGAGTTCCGCATTGGGCTCTCTGCTCAGCGGGGAGCCTGCTTCCTCCTCTCTCTCTGCCTGCCTCTCTGCCTACTTGTGATCTTTCTCTGTCAAATAATTAAATAAAATCTTAAAAAAATTTTTTTTTCTATTGTTTTATCACTTAATCTTTGAGTCCCTGTTCACTAGTAATCATTTTTTGAGCTTTGCCCAGTATGTGAAGCTTTTTGCTTTTAGGTGTGTTTTCTTCAGGAGCAAGAACGTTTTTCCTTCCTCTGCCTGCTTGTTTCCTTCCTTTCTTCTCTCTTTGCATTTTTTCCTTTAATTCTATCCAGTGATGTATTTAAACGTTTCACTTCATCTTGGCCTGTGTGTAGATATTCTATTTGCTGGGCTACTCTGTCCTTTACTCTTTTGTCCCTTATTTCTTATTATAGAGGAGGACTGTGATTTTTCTCTTGGTTTTTATATTTTGAGAACTAGCTATTGCCTGTTTCCTTCTGCTGTAATTCGAGGTGAGGTGTGGAAGGGATTTGTTCTGGGAAGTGGAGGAGGGCAAGGGCTTGGCTATCCGGATGATGGGCAAGCTGTGTCAAAGTGTTCTCCCTCTTTTTGGCCCTACAGAGACTATGATGCCCTTTCCAAAGGAGCACTCAGGTATAACAGCTCCTTACAAAGACATGCAAACTATTTCTGTACCTTTGGCTGAGTGGCATGAAGCTTCTCCTCAGGGAACTTCCTGATATTTTGTTTCAGACTGTGGCTTCCCTCTTTACACCCATGAGCCCTGGTGCATAGATTTTAATACTTTAAAGAACTGAAAATTTCCCCCCAGGGTAATGATGTGAGATATTTAAGATTACTTTGGGGCCTGTAGGAGTATCTTCACTGTTAAATAACAAGGCCATTTTCCATATTTTCTGGGGCAAACCCTATTCAGAAATACGAAGTGGGCTTTACTTTGCTCCCTTTCTATGTCGCTGTTGTTCCATTTCCTGTTGCTAACCAAAGCAACTTACAAGAACGTGCATCCCGTTTTAAATGATCTCTCATTAGGCGTTCGGATTTTCGGTCGTTCTTGACGATTTAGTTCAAAATGATGAAGCATTTATAAAATCGGTGCATTGCCTGCATGAAATCGTGATGCTTGAGGCCATGTGGAAACATACCCTGTACTTCACGGTGTT
Organism: Mustela nivalis; assembly: GCF_964662115.1. Classification (NCBI taxonomy): domain Eukaryota; kingdom Metazoa; phylum Chordata; class Mammalia; order Carnivora; family Mustelidae; genus Mustela; species Mustela nivalis. The sequence continues at coordinate 56,418,048 of NC_139034.1, read as the reverse complement.
TATCTCACAAAAGGGGAATGATTCTTTTTTTGGTCCTGTTATAAGTCTGCTTCTCACATGGGTAAAATGTACACAATCGTCGGTGTCTTCCTGGTGATTCATTAAGTCTGTAGGGTGCAGAAGGGCAATGGTGGGTCACCCCAGGGCAGGATTTTAGCCAGGAGCCTGTCACCTCATATCGATCTACCGGTTACTGGTTTCATTTATGTTTGAACTTGCTCCGCTGTGGCTGTGATTACGGTGAGTTCCATCTGAGACATACCAGATGATAAAAGTAAACTGAAATTTTAGAAAGTTTACAAGAACCTTCAAATCAGCCTTGACATCCAGTCTCTTATGTCCTGTTTAAATGTTTTTGGTGTATGTTTGCTTCTATAGGGATGATCCTTAAGGAAACTGCCAGGAATACCGTCTCAAAAATTACCTGTGACTGAGAAACCACCATTTGTTCTAAATGGTTATTACTAATCAGTTGTGTTGATAATTTTATTGATTGGATTCATGATAAGGAGTCAGACTTTGAAGACTCTTTTAAAGACCTCCCATGATTCTTTAATGGGACATTCACAATAAAAATGTGTCAGGCTGATGGGGGAAGTTGCATTTATTGTCAATGTCAATGTCGTAAACCCAAACCCACAATATTTGAACAGTCTTAAAATCCTCATGCAGTGATTACGTTATCTTTAACAGGTTGCTGTGATTTTACATGCTCATGCATGTTAAGTGTTTTTCCCTTCACTTCAAAGTGAAGTGTTCCAACATTTGAAGGTTTTCTTTCCCATTATATTTTAGCATTTATTTTCCCGAGAGTCTCTCTGTACCATTCTCTTTGATTTGATAAACCTTTATTGATTGCATAACACCAACACTGGGAGTGTTTGGCCCGTGTAGTTGTGCAACCAGTTAGTTTGTGAGTGGAAAAGAAACTAGCAAACAAACAGAAGCTTTTAAAGCCCTTATCAATTCAGGTAAAGAAATTTTGAAAAAGTATCTTTCATCTCTCTTTATTTGTAGTTCATATTACCATCACGAATGTAGTATTTTCGTTAGCATTAGTAGTCATACACGAGATCTACTAGAAAATTGGTAGTGAAACCTGTCTAGCCACAGTTAATTAAGGAGTTTTCTTGTTTTGAGCCTCAGGAGAAATCTACACCGTGCATTCCCCAAAACATGGCCTTATATTGTCATGGAGGTGGAACTAAACTGGGGGAGGGTAATGTAGCCCAGATAAATAATATATGCATTACATGGTTGCCTAAGAACAGGGGTCAATAGTTCTCCTGTCTGTTAGAGTATGTAATTGTGCCTGCATTGGATTCTGGCGGCTTATCAGAGGCTCTCTCTGGAGTTTGGTTTCGAAGTTTATTTTGTTAAAGAAGTTCATGTATTTGGATTGCATTATGTCTCTTCCCCCAAATTATTGACCTCAATATAAAACCCTTACATGTATTTGCGATTGACTGCTTTCTACAAGATTCCGGCAAATGAAGGGTTTAATTTATCATGCTTCACTTATCGACTCCGTGCTTGACTGCATCTTTTTTTTTTTTTTTTTTGCATCTGTTTTTATTGATATATTACAGAATTTTAAAAGCAGCCCTGTTTTTTTTTAATCCCTTGCCAAGTTCTGAGAACTTTCTTATTTTGTGTTATTTATGTTTATAATTTTTTACTATTTGCAATCGGTATAAATTTAATTGTGAAAACCCCTAAACTCTTTCGGTTTTCAAGGGTGCTCTCCCAATTGCTGTTAACATTTTTTTATGCAGCTTATGTGATTTTGTTTAATAAACATTCCCCGCCCTTCTGCTACTTCCAGCCCTTGATTTAACCCACTGAAAATGGGTACTTTTGACAGCATCTGCACTGGGAAATGCTTTCCAAATGAAACATTTGTTAGAACACACAAACGATTTATTTGAGTTCATCTAAGAGCCTAAATATTTGATTCTGCTGCCAGTACATGCTTTATTGGCTAATGTTCCTACAGTGTTTCCACATTTTTATAGGCTAGCGGCCAAGTTGTCCAACAGTCTGAATGGAAGTGGGTGTGTGTATGAGGAGCTGGTATCGCCAGCATGTGTAGCCAGTGGGCATGTTAGAACTCACGGAAGTTGATCCCTTCAACCTGGAAGCCTGTAGATACTAATGGGCTTTCTTAGTTGGTCCAAAGTGGCTTGAGGAAGCCTGCTCAGATGTCCTATGCCATTTACCCAAGAAAATGAGAACTGTTAGGGTGACATACTTGGTCGTGTTGGATCTAAGGTAATCAAGAAATTTAGTACAACTGAGATCTAAAATATCATTATTGTATAAAGATACTTCTTGGTTAAAAAAAAAAAAGACTGTGTAGTGCTTATGGTTTATAAAGCATATTGTCACGTGTCTTCTCATTTGATCAATCAAAAAAAATATTTGTGGGGTAGATCTTGTTATATCCGTTTAACATATGAGAAATCACACGAGCTGGAAATATTGATGCTGTGGGTTTAAATCCTCATCATTAGAGTCTACCTTCTGTGTTCTCTCACTGTCCTATGTGGGAGTTAAAGCACGGCCAATGGAAGAGGGACTGACCTAATGTAATACCAGATTGTACCAGATGTATGCCAAATTAATAACCTAGGAACTCTGCATGTAGTACCAGCATCAGAATGTCAGTCATCAGCAAGGATTTGTGGATCCTAACCAAAGTCTTGATTATGTGACATCTGAAAATTTAAGTTGGTCTCCATTTGGTAAGAACAAAGAGTGGATAAGTGAAGATGCACATTTGTATATATCTAACAGTATAGATATATATACTCTGTGCGTGTATGTGTGTGTGTGGGGGGCATTGAAAGGAAGAAGATTTGATGGTAGCCCTTTGGCGAAGATTTTTAGAATGGCATATGTTAATTAACTGAGACCTGTTGCAAAGGCTCCTGTTCCATGCATGCCCAGAGCGCTTTTTACAGGTGTGCTTAGAGCCCAGCAATATGCTAGAGGTTGGGGATATAGGTAACTAACACATAGGGTTCAGCCCTGAGGTGGAATTTATAATCCAGTAAACACAGTAAAGGAAAGGAGTCCTTCAGTGTGGGAGATGCTGGGGATTGAATTGTCTCTCCCCAGAATTCATGTGTTGAAGCCCCAGTGAGACAGTATTTCCAGGTGGGGCCTTCAGGAGGTAATTGTATCATGAGACTGAAACCCTGACAGTGAGATTAGTGCCCTTAGTCCAAGAGATATGAGGGATCTCTTTCTCCCCATGTGAAGACACAGCAAGAAGATGGCCGTCTGCAGGTAGAGAAGAGAGGCCTCACCAGGAGAATTTTAAATAGAACCACACCTTGGGCTTGGACTTCTCAGCCCGCCAAACTGTGAGAAACAGATTTCTGTTGTCTATACCACCGGGTGTGTGGTATTTGGTGTAGCAGCATGAGCTGACTACTACAGTAGAGATGGAGGAATCTCCACAGACCCGTGTTTGGATGAGGGTTTGAAGAATGAGTAGGAGTTCTGTCAATAAATAAGGAGGGAAGGGATATTCTTCCCAGGATGAACTCAGTGTGGATGTGCCCTAATGTGTAGAAGGCAATGTGAAAGATTCTAGTGGTTGTACATTGTTGAAGGGATAGAGGAGAGGTTAGAAGCTAATCTGGGACTTTTTTCCAATAGTCTTCTGGAATGTAGGATATATTGAAGGGAATTGCACTCAGCCTCTTGGCTTTTAACTCTTTTTTCTACTACTGTATCTTCATATGTTTGATTTAGTTTGGTCAGATACATTTTCATTATCCTCAGTAATTGTCTAGGATATGCTTTAGAATCTCTAAGAAGATAGACTTTGTATTCTGATCCTTCATAAGTTTGGATCCTACACCTCCCTCTTTAGACGTGCCCTACCTACCACACACATGTTCATACACACAGTGGGAGTCCTAACTCAGCAGCAACCCAGGATTTCCCTTGGGAAATCCAGCTCCAATGTGGTGGAAAAAATTGAAAATCGTTGCCATAAGCGAAAGGAAGACTTTTAAAAATTAGATACATAATTATATATTTGTAAGTATAAATATGTATTATGTATTTCTGTCTTAATCATGGACTATATTAATTATGGTATAGATAAAAGTTATATATCATATATAATATAGATTTTAATGTTTTGTATATCATCTCTTTATTATATATAATACTAATATATATAATAGGGAAGATATATATGAAATAGGGAAAAAGTCAACCTTACGTGTTTTATAGAAGTATAATTCGTTGTTGATATGTACATAAACTGGAAGGGAAATTGCTGGCATCTGGGAAATGAGGTATTTAATAGTTGTTAAGAGATGATGACGCGAATGAAGGCTCTAGCAGTGGAGATAGCATGAGTGGTGCGGAGAGAGAGCTCAGAGCTGGCATCCAAACCGCTCTGTCATTGATCACGGACTGAAGAGAATTAAGGAGTGCTCTTAGATTTCTCTTTTGCTATATGCTGATATCATTCACAGGAGTAGAGAACAATGGAGCAGGAAAGAATGTAGGTTTTTTGCGAAGTATGAAGTGGGAAGAGAAATGAGTGAGGGAGGATGCTCTATCAACTTTTTTACCTTCTAGAAAATCCCCGTAGAGGTCATGATAGGGAATAGAGACCTAGAACTCGAGAGAGATGGGAACTACAGATGAATTACCTGTAGAGAGATGGGATTGCAACAGTGAGTGTGACCTGGATTTCTCAAGGAAGAATGTGTCCAAGGAGAAGGAGAAGCAGATGGAAGTTTAGCTTCTTCAGGCTTCTCATGGTAATTCTGAACGTGCAACAGATGGAAATCGTGCCTTAGGGATTCCAGTAAAATACACGAATAAATTCCCTTCCCTTAGAGTTTACAGAATCTTCTTTACATTTGTACTTTGTTTTATGTTTTGTTAAGTATTTTCACAAGACCATCTTTTAGAAAACTTCTAAATTCTGTCATCTCAACAATATTTAATAAGGCAAAGAAGGTTTCAAAATTAGAGTACTCATTTTGCAATCAGTTTAGTGACAGGCATAAATGATGACATACACAGATTCTGTTTTGGGGGGGCCTGAAGTAGAGGCATATCGAATAATTATTTGCCCTGAGAATATTTACCAAATGACATGCAGAAATATAGTAGCATATCACCAGTAGAGTCTTAGTTATCTAGAGACCATAGCTATCTGAGACCCCACCAACTACTGAGAATCACGCAGATAAGACCTCTGAGAAGACAACAGATGACACAATGTAGGTTTACCCTCCCTTTCACGAGTGTATGTTGCACACTCAAGTTTCTATGTTACTTTCAGCAAGTTTTGCTGATTCCATTTTTTAAAAATATACAACAGATGAGAAGCAGCAAATTTGTAATAAGCATTTTAACAAAGGACCTTAAGAATTATCTGGTTGAATTTCCTCATTGTACTTAGGCCCAAGGATGCCAAGTGACATGTTCAAGGTCATTTAGCTAGAAAAATAACATAAATCAACTTGACTCTTGGTCCAGTGTTCTTGCTATTCCCCCACAGGGCAGAAGGAGCATCTATAAAAAGAACATGACGGTATTGAGAAATAAAAGGCTGACAGACTATGAAATGCAGATACACGAGCACTAGAAGCCCGACAGTTTCAGGTTCTGCAGTGTAGACACACTTCAGCTGGCCCTGCGGTTATCTCTGTGGGCAGCATTGCCTAGTCTTTGAGGGTCATAATTATTGGCCTGAGTCATCAAGAAAACGTTAACTTATGTCCCTTTCTATGTAAAATATGTAAGGAGTATTTCCATCCCAAGTGGTTAGTACTTTTTCTTTTACATTTGAACTTAAAAGAGATAAGCCCTTGAAAAAAAAGAGCTAAGCCCTTAGCCATAGGGAAAACTAAACTCTCCAGAATATAAAAAACTAAGCTCACCACAATACAGTACTCCAAGAAGGCCGTGTAAATGAGACTTATTGATAAAGGGCAGACCTCTCTTGTGACTTACTTACTCTTTCATTCAAATGACCAGACTTAGATGCTTGGTGTACAGAATAATATGTTTTAAAACTTACGTGACCTTATTTAGAACTGAAGCCCTCATGCTTACGGGAAGGAGTTGTCTGTGTCCAATGCCGTGCGTGTAATGTTGATGCCTTAAGTCTCATCCTTAGGGGAAGGGATGAGAGCCTCAGGAGATATTTTTTCCCCCCACTTGACTTTGCCTTAGAACCTTAAACCTGAGGGACCCTTAAAGACTCCCATTCATATATTATCCACCTCATTCTTCTGTCTTTGAACACCTGAGTTCTGTTCTGTAACTGTGTGTTTGTCTTGGCTGATTTCTTTATTTTCGTATTCCGAGGCATTCTGCACTTACTCAAACCCAATTTTCTCGGTTTTGGTGACTGGCACAACCCTATTTCACCTGTCATTCTCAGTTCAACCTATTTGGCTGTCAGTTTCTGAACCTACGATCCCTTGGGGCCAGGAAACTAATATAAAAGCAAAAAAATCATTTAAGTGTGGACTTGGGAAATGTTACATTTATATTCCTGGGAAGTGATCAGAAAACAAAATTGGTGCCTTTTTTAAAGCAAAGGAACTTGTCAGAATTCAGCATTTTTATTTGTCTTTTCCCTTGTCCTGTCATTTATTTTGGTCACAATTTATAATGTTTTATCTATAAAATTTGTTGGTAGACACAAAAAGTTTTAAGTGGAAGCTACCAGTTTCTTTTTTCCATTTGGGATATTGAAGTGTCTGAAATTAGGATTTTTTATTAGCGTGGAAAGTCAGTTAGATAGAAGTTATTGGTGCATCGTGGAACATTAACTGTTAACTTTCCACTATATTTCCTGGCTAAAATGCTGGCACATTGCTGGGCATGTAAGTTCAAGGTCATTGGGTTTCAGTGCTGATGTGAGACCTCAGGGGTTACTTTCTGTTGTATCGGGTAAAGGATTGTGGAGGATCGGGGTGACGTAAGGATCTGACTACCTTATGTGCCACTGAGTGAAAATTCTATGTTGGCTCAGTCCTTTTGCACACAGAGCTGTAAGAGGCCGCAGAGGTTAGGACTGCATTCAAGCTGTCCTCAAAGGAGAGTTGGCTACTCTTTCCTTATAGATCCTCAAGGAAAAGGGAGTCCATGACCTCCGCTGACTGCACATTTCAGAGCCTCACAATCAGGCTTGTAAGGAGTTCTTCCTAAAGCACGGCCCTTCTACCTCTTAAAGTTAGTTTCTTTTCTGACATTTTTCCCCCTCACTTTTACAGGTTTTCCCCCCTTTAATTTCTTTTTTTCCCCCTTTTAATTTCTTTATCAAAATGGTATGTCTCATTATGTGTTTATTAGAGAAATACTTGAAAATGTAAAAGAAGTCAGAGACCAGCAAAGCTACCATAATTTTCATTACATTCAGAATAATGAGGTAACTTCCTATATGCCATTTGTATTCTGGTTTGTATAATGAAGAATGTATAGTACAAAACTATTTATGTCAGTGGACGCATTTCCCTGTCTTTGGAAATGACCCTTAGTGGGATTTTATTTTATAGCTTGATAATTTATTTAACCACTCTCCTATTTTTGGACACTTAGGTTGCTTCCAAGAGTCAGTAATTAGAAACAGCAGAGAAATAAATATTCTTTTGCACATCCTTAATTATTACCTTAGGATAAATTCCAAGAGTTAGAATCGCTAGAGTGAAAGGCCATGTGCATTTTATGGCTTTTAATATTTTCAGCCAAGTTGCTCTGAGGTTTATAGCCCCACCCACTAGAAGATGAGAGTGGCCTGTTCTTAATTAATTTACATTGCGGCTACATTGCAAGAACTTGGAAAAGGTAGCTCTGTGGTCTGAGATGGTCATGTCCTAGTTTGAAGAGTGTGCTGTCATTGGGGCTTAATAACCACCATCCTTTTCCTCTGCTGAAATTCCTGTCACCTCATGCCTTATGGTTATAGTGGAAAATTTTAATTTATTTGGGCTTTTCGGAGAGGAGAAATGAATGGTGAAGAACAGAAGGGGATTGTTGGAACAGTGAGCAGTTGTGTGTGTGTGTTCTCTGCATTTCCAGCCATAAGGGTGTTGAATCAGCATCTACGAGATGCCTTTGTGGATAGCGTGCGATGGGTCATGGAGAGCCATGTAGACTGAATGCAAGCTCTCTGCGTGGTGATAACTGGGTTTCCTGTCCATCATCCTGGTCTGCAAACCCGATCCGTCTCTGTTACAGGACGTTACAGGATGGAAGCCCTGTATATATTACAAAAATCACGTTGGGGCGCCTGAATGGCACAGTCGGTTGAGTGTCCGTTCTTGGTTTTGCTTCAGGTTGTGATCTCAGGGTCATGAGATCTAGCCCAGCATCAGGCTCATGCTCGGGATGGTAGTGGTGAGGGGGTGTCTGCTGGAGATTCTCTGTCTTCTTCCTCCCTGCCCGATGCCTGCACTCACTCTTTCTTTCTTTCTCTCAAATAAATAATGAATCTTTAAAAGACAAAAAAAAAAAAAAAAAAATCAAATGAATACACTTTCTAAATTGTGTGAAGAATGCAGTGTGCTTCTAAACTATAAAATTTCTTATGGAGACTTGCCGGTAAACCTCTTCCCCTGAAGATTCTTCCATCTGAGGTAAATATGTAAGAGCTTTATTGTTTTAGAAAAGTGTCCTTATAATGGTGGCAGCACTTACAGCCTAAAGCATGAAGATGGTGAGAGTGCTTTGATTCACAGCACTGCTGGTTGTGGCAGTTTTGCTTGTGACCTTGTCACATCGAAGGTGTTCGATCCTAAGGCCAAGCCTTTCGACTGACCCTCTATCAAGTGGCAGCGATGGCCTGCAGATGGGTTACAGGTGTGCCGGCATATCTATCCCTTGGGCCTTTGGGATTGGCTGCCATGGCCAGCCTTGTCTGGTCACCCCACAATGCAGTAAATATGCCCCCTGTTCTGTCTGTCCCATAATGTCAAAACACTGCTTACAGACCCTCTTTTGGCCTTTGGCTTCCCTGAAATTTTATACTTCAGGTTCAGATCAACATTCACGTGTCTGAGCATCTGTACCCCGCCTCCTATAGATTACTCTGATACTAGTTTGGGAGAATTGAGAGATCGAAAACATTTTTGGGTGTATACTAGAACTAGATTCTCGTTGAGGGGTTCTGAAGTTCTAGTGTGGTTTTGCCATCCTCAGTGCTCTTTTGCCCTGGAAAAAAGGCCCAGCTAGGCTTGGTTTTGTACTCCTGTGTTCTGTGAACTGACCTGTGAACAGAGAGCAGGGACCGTCAGTCCCGGGTCAGAGCCGGTGGCGAGCTGCTTGCTGTGCCAGGGGCCTGCTTATTCCCATTTGTGTTTTCTTGCAGACTGGACTTCTGTGCAGCCTTGGCGGCAATTCATGTAGGTGTGAAAAAGTACCAAACAGCTCGGTTTCCTCTTAAAAGTTACGCCATAGCATGGATCTCTTTCTCATTGTCTGACTTCTGGATGGAAGATTCCAAATGATCTAAACGAGACCTTAGGTATTTGTAACAGTACTTTAGGAAGGATCTGTCTACCCTATCAAGTTAGTTTCTGTATTTGTTGGCTTCTCTGGGAATAAATTGTAAAACTAGGCCCACGCGTTGAGCAGCAGAAGCTGTGACTGCTTAGGTTTCTCTTCGTAATGGTTGAGTGCTAGGTTTTACCTCCGGCGTGTCAGTAAGAGGTGCGGTCTCTCTGCCAGCCCTCCTGGATCTTTGCACCAGATCTGAGCATTGAAGTTGTACATGGTTTTTTATTTAAAAACTAATAGCTTGAAGAAATGTAAATTTAGTACCAAGTGATTACATTTAGACAACTCTAATTGCATTGTATGTTGTCTCTTATTTTCCCTCACAGTACGAAAGTTTGCCCCGTCAGGTATTTGACAATGAAAAGTTTGTTTATTAATGTTGCTGCATCACACCAAGTACTACCTCACCACAAGACTTTTCCATATTGAGAAATGGAATTATTTTGTTGACTACTTTTTAATTTCAAAGATGGATGATTGATAGAAAGAAACGTTCCAAAAACGTTGTTGAACAACCTGTATTGTTTGTTGAAAGTAGGAAGACTTACTACTGAAAACTACTTTTTTGATGTTCATATAATGTACTATATAATTGGAAATGGAGAAGCGCCTGGGTGGCTCAGTTGGTTGGGCATCTGCCTTCCGCTCAGATCCTGGGATCGAGCCCCACGTCTGGCTCCCTGCTTCTCTCTCTGTCTCCCACCACTGCCCTTCCCTCCACTGGTACTGTACTTCTCTCACTCATTCTCTTTCTCGAATAGATAAAAAATCTTTCAAAAAGTTGGAAACAGATTGAAAAGTTAAGGTTAGGCAAGGCAGAGTGCTGTGACACAAAACCTGCGATTGTTTTTCCCATTAGACATTTTTCAGCAACATGCAAATCAATATAACAGATATAACATATATAAACACACACAGGCACATATACATATACCCATATCCTTCTGATATCTTCTGGCATAAAATAACTTTTATTGCCTTATTTAACTGTATTTTAGTCTTATATATATCAAGTACATTGAGTGACAATTTTCTTTACTGCTAGGAGAAAAATGATTAAATACAGAATGATGTATTTCCCTTGTTGCCTGGTATTTAAGATTATTAGCCGATCCCTTCTATTGGTCTTGACAAAGTGTTATTGTTAATGTTGGATAATAGAATAACATTTGAATCACTGTTGTAAGTATGTTCAAATAATAAACAGTGTGGGAAACTGGTTAGTCTCTTCAAAAGTCTTGGGATAGCACGTTGCTTCTTTTGATAGTTTCATAGACTTGGCAATAGTGGTTGCTTTTAGGACTTAGCCTTCTTGTGTATGTCTAGATGCTATTTCTGATGTCCACTGAATAAAGTAAGAGTACATTCTTGAATTGTCCATTTATTTATTTATTAAGATTTTATTTATTTATGTGACAGAGATCACAAGCAGACAGAGAGGCAGGCGGGGGGGGGGGGGGAAGCAAGCTCCCCGTGGAGCAGAGAGCTCCATGTGGGACTCAATTCCAGAACCCTGAGATCATGACGTGAGCTGAAGGTAGAGGCTTAACCCACTGAGCCACCCAGGTGCCCCTGTCCATTTATTTTTTAACTGCTTTTTTGGAAGCTGCTCTAAAGAATATATTCTTTTTTTAAATTAAAAAGTAGAATTTGTACAACAGAATTTATAAAAATTAACTTTATTTTTAGGGCAGTTTCAGACTCACAGCAACACTGACCATTGTACTTCTGTATAGAATAGTTTTGCTGCCCTAAAAATCCTCTTTGCTCTTCCTATTTATCCTTCACTCCCCTTTAACCTCTAGAAACCATTCCTCCTTTTTTACTGTTTCCATAATTTTACTTTTTCTGGAACGTCATGTAGTTGGAACCATGCAGTGTGGGTAGCCTTTTTGGATAGGGCTCTTCCACTCAGTGATACACATTTACATTTCTTCCATGTCATTTCATGGCTTTACAGCTTATTTATTTTTAGCATTGATTATATTCAGTTGTTGAGATACACTATAATTTATACATTCACCTACCAAAGGCTATCTTAGCAGCTTTCATGTTTTGGCAGTTATGAGTTAACACCACCATAAACATCCCTTTGTAGGTTTTTGTGTGAATGTACATATTCAGTTCATTTAAATAAATTCCAAGGAGTGTGGATTCTGGGTGATATAGTAAGAGTTCATTTAGTTTTGTAAGAAATTGCCAAACTGTATTCAAAGTGGCTGTACCATTTTGCATTCCAGCCCATTAAAGAATGAGAGTTCATGTGGCTCCACTGTATCCTTTTCAGCATTTGATATTGTCACTGTTTTAGATTTTGGCCAGTCTAGCAGATGTAGCATCTCATTGTTTCAATTTGCAATCCTCTAATGACATATGATATTGAACAACTTTTCATATGCTTATTTGACATCCATATATCTTCTTGGGTGAGGTATCTTTTAATGTCTTATATCCATTTTTTAATCAGGTTGCTTGTTTTCTTATTGTTGAATTTTAAGAATTCTTTGTATATTTTAGATAACAGTCCTGTATCAGATGTCTTTTTCTCCTGCATACTTTTCCCTAGTCCGTGGTTTCTGTTTTCATTCTCTTGAATGAGACTTAATGAAGTCTAGCTAAAGAAATACTTCTTTCATGGGTCATGCATTTAATGTTGTATTTATAAAGTTATCTCCATACCAAGGTCAATCTGGGTTTTCTCTTACCTCCTAGGAGTTTTATAGTCATATATTTTACATGTAGGTCTGTGAGCCACTTTGAGGTAGTTTTTGTGACGGGCATAAGGTCTGTGGTTCTATGTGTAGATTCTCTCTCTCTCTCTCTCTTTTTTTTTTTTCAACGTGGCTGTCAATTTGCTTCAGAACCATTTGTTGAAAAGACTGTTTTTGTGCCAGAGATTAGCATTTGAATCAATAGATTTATGTATTTTATTTATTTTTTTTAAAAGATTTTATTTATCTGACAGAGAGACACACCCAGAGAGAAAACACAAGCAGGAGGAGTGGGGGAGGGAGAACCAGGGGGGAGCCCCTTGAGGGGCTCAATCCCAGGACCCTGGAATCATGACCTGAGCTGAAGGCAGACACTTAACCCACTGACCCACGCAGATGCCCCTGAATCAGTAGATTTAAATGGTGCTCTGTTTTTAGATTCAAATTCACTTGTTCATTGCTGGTATATAGGCAAGTGATTGACTTTTATATACTACCCTTGTATCTTACAACCCTGCAATAGACACTCATTACTATTTTGGATTTTTTAAAAATAAGTGATCATGTTATTTGCAACCAAAGACAGTTTTGTTTATTCCTTTCTAATCTGTATATCTTTTATTTCCTTTTCTTGTCTTAGTGCATTAACTAGGTCTTCCAATGATGCAATGATGAGAGCTTACATTCTTGCCTTGTTTTGATCTTAGTGGAAACCTCCCCCTTAAGCATGATGTCAGCTATAGGTCTTTTGTAGATGTATATATTGCTTAGTATTCTTGACAGAAATAAAACCTAAAGATATAATGAGAATTGGTTCACATGATTGTGGGAGGATAAGATACACAACAAGATTTCATCTACAAGCTGGAAAACTAAGAAAGCTGGTGGAAGGACGCCTGGGTGGTTCAGTCAGTTAAGCATCTGCCTTTGGCTCAGGTCAAGATTCTAAGGTCCTGGTATTGAACTCTGCATCGGGTTCCCTGCTCAGCGGAGACATGCTTCTCCATCTGCTGCTCTGCCTACTTATACTTTCTCTGTTAAATAAATAAAATCTTAAAAAAATAAGAAAACTGGTGGTATAATTTAGTCTAAGATGGAAGGGCTGAGAACCTAGTGCAAGGCCTTGCATCCAAAGGCTGAGTAACCAGGAGCTCTGGTGTCTGAGGACAGTAGAAGGTGGATGCCCCAACTCAAGAAGAGAAATAGAGAATTTGCACTCTTGCTTTTCTGTTCTGTCTGGACCCTCAGTAGGTGCTTGATTCCTGCCCACATAGATGAGGATGGGTCTTCTTTATCCAGTCTACTAATTCAAATGCTGATCTCTTCTGGAACGATTCTCACAGACACACCCAGAAATAATGTTTTACCTGCTATCTCGCGTGCTTTAGCTAAGTCAGGATGGTGTATAAAATTAGCCATCACAAATACTCTTTGTCAGGTTGAGAAGGTTCCTCTCTAATCCTAGTTTACAGAGAGTTTTTATCATGAATGGATGTTGGATTTTGTCAAATGTTTGCATGTATTTATAGGATCATGTGACTTTTTTTCCACTTTAGCCTTTGAAAGGGAGGGATTATACTAATTGATTTTCTGATGTTGAATCAACCTTACATACCTTGGATAAATTGCACTTGTCTGTAGTGTATAATTCTGCTTATATATTCTTGCATCTTTTTTGCTAATATTTGTTGAGAATTTTTGCATCAGTGTTAATGAGAGAGATTGGTTTGTAGTTTCTTAAAATGTCTTTGTCTGATTTTGGTAATATGTTAATACTGGCCTCATATAATGAGTTAGGAAGTGTTTCCTATGCTTCTGTCTTCTGGAAGAGATGGTAGAGTGATATAATTTCATCTTTAAATGTTTGGTAGAATCAGCCAGTCACCAATGAACTCATCTGTACTTGTGCTATTGTGTGTGTGTTTGTGTGTGTGTGTGTGTGTGTGAGAGAGAGAGAGAGAGAGAGAGAGAGAGAGAGAGAGAGAGATTGTGGGGGAAGGGCAGAGGGAGAGAGGAGAGAGAATCCTAAGTAGGCTCCATGCTTGTGGGGTGCAATCCCACGACGATGAGATCAGAACCGAGCCAAAACCGAGTCGGATACTTAACCAACTGAGCCACCCAGGTACCCCTGTACCTGGTGCTTTTGCTTTGGAAGGTTATTAATTGTTGACTCAATTTCTTTACTATATACATGCTATTCACATAACTTATTTCTCCTTTTTAAAAAATTTTCTCATTAAAAAAGAATTTTTAATTAACATATAATGTATTACTAGCACCAGGGAACCGATTTCTTCTTTTGTTCATTTTGGTAGATTGTATCTTTTAAGGTTCTGATCTTTTTCAACTGGGTTATCAAATTTTGGGGCATACAGTTGCTCATAGTGTTCTTTTATCCTTTTATCATCCATAGGGTCTCTGATGATATCCCCTCTATTTTTTCTGGTATTATTAATTTACATCTTCTCTTTTTTTCTTAGTTAGCCTGGCTAGGCTTATTGATTTTATTGATCATGTCAAAGAACCAGTTTTTGGTTTTGTTGATTTTTTTTTCCCTATTGATTTCTTGTTTTCACATTGGTTTCTGCTCTAATTTTTATTATTTCTTTTCTTTCTTCCTTTGGATGAATTTGCTCTTCTTTTCCTAGTTTCCTAAGGTGTAATGTTAGATTATTGACTTTAGATATTTCTCATATATATATATATATACATGAATATATATATATATGAATATATATGAATATATATGAATATATATGAATATATATATTCAATGCTATAAATTTCTCTGTACTTACTACTTTTGCTTTTCCTTCTAAGTACTTTCTTGGCATCCCACAAATTTTCATAGGTTGTATTTTCATTATTATTTAGTTTATTGTTATTTGGTTTTTATTGTTATTTGGTTCAAAATACTTTTAAATTTCTCCTAAGATTTCTTTTTTGACCCATTTGTTATTTGAAAGTGTGTTATCTCCCCAGTATTTTGAAATTTTCCAGCTCTGTTACTGATTTCTACTTTAATTCCAGTATAGTTTGAGGGCACATATTATATGATTTCTATTCTTTTAAATTAATTAAGGTGTGCTTGATAGCTCAGAATGTGGTCTGTCTTGGTGAATTCAGACTTGAAAAGAATGTGTAATTCTCTTGTTGTTGGATGAATCTATAGAAGTGAGTCATATCCAGTTGATTGATGGTGCTGTTGAGTTCAACTCTGTCTTTGCTGGTTTTCTGCCAGCTGGGTCTGTCCATTTAGGATAGAAATGTGTTCAAGTTTCCATCTGTAATAGTGGATTCACTTACTTCTCCTTGAAGTTCTGTTTGTGTATTTGCCATATACATTGTGATGTTCTGTTGCTAGACACAAACATATTAAGGATCTTCATGTCTTTTTGGAGTATTTCGTCCTTTATTGTTACGTAATACCTTTCTTTATCCCTGATAACTCTCCTTGCTTTAAACTCTGATCTATTTGAAATAATAGATACTGCTCTGTTCTTTTAATTAGTGTTAGCATGGTATATATTTTTCTGCCCCTTTACTTTTAACAAACATATGTTTTTATATTTAAACTGGGTTTCCTATAGGAAACATATAGCAAGGCCTTATTTTTTGATCCACACTGACAATATCTGTCCTTTTTTTTTTTTTTTTAAGTTTTAATTTATTTGTTAGAAAGGGAAAGAGAGATAGAGAGCATGAACAGGGTGAAAGGCAGAGAGAGAAGCAGACTCCCCGGTGATCCGGGAGCCTGATGTGGGGCTTGATCCTGGGAATCTGGGATCATGACCTGAGCCAAAGGCAGATGGTTAACCAACTGAGCCACTCAGTGCCCCTCTGTTCTTTTTATTGGTATATTTAGACCACTAATGTGTAAAATAATTACGTATGTAGTTGGATAAATACTCACCATGTTGGTGACTATTTTCTTTTACCATTGTTGCCGTGGTTCTTCGTTCCCATTTTTGTCTTCCACAGTTTTTCTAACTTTTGTGGTCTTAACTGAACATTATATATAATTGCATTTTCTCTCCTTTCTTAGCATATCAGTTAGATTTCTTTTTAAATTATTATAGTGGTTGTCCTAGAGTTTTCAATGTACATTGACAATTAATCCAAGTCCCCTTTTAAATAATACTGTTCTGCTTCATGGGTAGCTTGAATGCCTTATAATATCAAAGTATGTCGGATTCCTCCTTCCTCTTCCTCGTATTAGCCCATCCAGAGGATTGTTCATTTCTGTTACATAGTGTTTTTGATCACTAGCATTTCTTTTTGCGTCTTTTTTAGAATTTCCCTTTCTCTGCTTCTGTTATCCGCTTCTTCTTGCATGTTGTCTATTTTCTTCTTCTTCTTCTTCTTTTTAAATTAAACCCCTTAGCATATTAAGCATAGTTTTTTTTTTTTTAACTTTTTATTTTTTATAAACATATATTTTTATCCCCAGGGGTACAGGTCTGTGAATCACCAGGTTTACACACTTCACAGCACTCACCAAAGCACATACCCTCCCCAATGTCCATAATCCCACCCCCTTCTCCCAAACCCCCTCCCCCCAGCAACCCTCAGTTTGTTTTGTGAGATTAAGAGTCACTTATGGTTTGTCTCCCTCTCAATCCCATCTTGTTTCATTTATTCTTCTCCTACCCACTTAAGCCTCCATGTTGCATCACCACTTCCTCATATCAGGGAGATCATATGATAGTTGTCTTTCTCTGCTTGACTTATTTCGCTAAGCATGATACGCTCTAGTTCCATCCATGTTGTCGCAAATGGCAAGATTTCATTTCTTTTGATGGCTGCATAGTATTCCATTGTGTATATATACCACATCTTCTTGATCCATTCATCTGTTGATGGACATCTGGGTTCTTTCCATAGTTTGGCTATTGTGGACATTGCTGCTATAAACATTCGGGTGCATGTGCCCCTTTGGATCACTACGTTTGTATCTTTAGGGTAAATACCCAATAGTGCAATTGCTGGGTCATAGGGCAGTTCTATTTTCAACATTTTGAGGAACCTCCATGCTGTTTTCCAGAGAGGTTGCACCAGCTTGCATTCCCACCAACAGTGTAGGAGGGTTCCCCTTTCTCCGCATCCTCGCCAGCATCTGTCATTTCCTGACTTGTTGATTTTAGCCATTCTGACTGGTGTGAGGTGATATCTCATTGTGGTTTTGATTTGTATTTCCCTGATGCCGAGTGATATGGAGCACTTTTTCATGTGTCTGTTGGCCATCTGGATGTCTTCTTTGCAGAAATGTCTGTTCATGTCCTCTGCCCATTTCTTGATTGGATTATTTGTTCTTTGGGTGTTGAGTTTGCTAAGTTCTTTATAGATTCTGGACACTAATCCTTTATCTGATCTGTCGTTTGCAAATATCTTCTCCCATTCTGTCAGTTGTCTTTTGATTTTGTTAACTGTTTCCTTTGCTGTGCAAAAGCTTTTGATCTTGATGAAATCCCAATAGTTCATTTTTTCCCTTGCTTCCCTTGCCTTTTGCGTTGTTCCTAGGAAGATGTTGCTGCGGCAGAGGTCGAAGAGGTTGCTGCCTGTGTTCTCCTCAAGGATTTTGATGGATTCCTTTCGCACATTGAGGTCCTTCATCCATTTTGAGTCTATTTTTGTGTGTGGTGTAAGGAAATGGTCCAATTTCATTTTTCTACATGTGGCCATATTAAGCATAGTTTTAAATTTTCTGATCTGATTATTTCAGCATTCCTGCCATATCTGACTCTGGTTCTGATATTTGTTCATTGTCTTCAAATTGCTTTTTAGTATGCCTTGAATTTTTTGTAGAAAGGGAGATAAATGAACTCCAGTAAATAAGCTTTTAGTAATGGTAAGGTATGGGGAGAAAAGACGTGTTTTGTAGTCCTGTGGTCAGGTCTCAGTCTTTTGGTGAAACTATGCCTCTTGACTGTGAACTTCCCCGGTGCGTCTCACTCCCCCGCCGCTCCCCTCTTACATGAACAGGGTGGCTGGTGGGGACTGGAGGTATGTTATTTCCCTTCCTGCAGTAGGGACGGTGCAGGTGAGACCCTAGCAGGTAAGGCTCTGGTAAGAATTTTTCCCAAGGACTGGCCTCGTTGAGAAGAACTCAGTGGTCTGGCATATTTCACACGGAAATCCTCCCTCTGGTGATAGTGAGGGCATTTTTCTCTCATAGCCACTGTAAGGACATGGTACAGCTCCTACAGATAAAACTCACAAAAATGTGGGGACCCCACATAACTGCATTCCCCTGCAGCTCTGACTCAGGCTGTCCACCGCGTGCCTCCAGCCACTCTTTAATTGCCGTTCGGGGTTGTCTTCTCCAGCGCTGGTCCCCACAAAAGTTTTTGTTCAAGGATCTTTGTTCTGGCAAGTTGTGGTTTTTCTATATCCTTTTGTCTTTCTCTCTACTTTTTAGGGCGGCAGTTTGCCTTACAACCTCATTTCTCAGATGGAGCTAACAAAAGTTGTGATTTTTGTTTACTTGGCCTTTTACTGGTATGATAGTTGGTCACTTTAGACTTGTTACGGGGTGGACTAGAAACTGAAAGTCCCTGAGGATACTCTCAGTTCTTCCAAAAATGCAGCACTAAGAATCCAGTTCTTGTCCTCTTCACTCTCTAGGAATTTCCTCAAATAACAATTCCAGGATTGTTACGTAATCAGAAATCTGCACAATGGGCAGAATGTAATTGTCCGTGGTTATCATAAGATAGTATATTTTGTTTAAAAATCTGAGGAATGTAAATCTTTTTGCTCCTATGGTTTTTCACAGAAGAACAGAAAAGATTGATTTTTCCAAAGACTAAAACCTTTTAAAATATACTCTCTGCTGCTCTATGTAGTTTAAAAAAAAAAAAAAAAAAAAAAGAAAGAAAAAAAAAGTCTTTGGCCCATAGCTTCTTTTCTCAGGGTGCTAAACTCTTAGCACAAGATAATAGTATCATGTGCCCATTTTTCTATAGTCATGGAATTGCCTAGAACATAATTTGCAGATTGAATACCAATATATCACAAATCTGTGGGTAATGAAAATATATGCAGACAATTGATAGCCCGCGTGAAGCAATGTAACAGGATTCAGTGCATCAATTATAAATATAACTTAGTAAGTTACTTTCAATTTCATCTACATAGTTTTTAGATTTGTAGTAGTTAAATTTTACCGGTAGCATGAATATACCCGTGGCTCTGTGTGTGTGTGCGTGCGGGCACTGTCCTGGTTAGAGAAGCAAGGTGACCCTTTTATACTTTATGAGGGGATGTAGCTAAAAATGTTGATTTCTCTCCTCTGTTTTCCTTTTAATCTGTTTGGTTCTTTTTTATCTCAAAAGGTGAACACCCAAATATTTCTTTTAATTACACAGATAATCTATGAAATTCATGAGAAGTGAGAACATTTGTCAAAGCAAAAATGAAAAACATGACTCCACGTTCTGTCACCTGTAATTTTGAATGTGCATCCTTTTAGTTTTATTCTGTCCGTCTCCCACTCGGTCCCTTTCCCTCCTCTTCTCTTCATCTCTTTCACACTCTCTTTGTTCTGAGCATTGTTTTTAACCATATGGCAACGTATTCTCCTGTCCTGTCTTTTTTCACTAATTATGATCATTCATCTCCTTCAAAACAAAAGGCACATATCATAAATTTAATGAATAAATATTATTCAGTGGTTTGTATGTCCCATAATCCATTCAACTAATTTCCTGTTGTCCAGCATTTAGATTGATTCACTTTAAAAACAATTTTTTTTAAAATACTGTAAGCAGTGTGGTGTTATACATACTTATATATGTGCTTGTTCGGTGATTTCTCTGAAATATCATCTGCTGTCATTGTTTTTACCAAGATGCTCATAGGCCTTGGGGTTTCTCCTCTATTTGTGTGTTCTCAGTTTTTTTTTTTTTTTAAGAATTTAGTAAACTTTTAAGTTAATGTGAAAGAGAAAATTGCATTTTATGGTATTTGAGGCTCTTGTTCTTACAATTTTATAGCATTCAAAAGGTGATGATGGTTCATAGTGCTCTGATCTTTAGGAATAAACCATGTACTTACGAGCAAGATAAACTTTACCATGTTTTGCTCTCTTAAAGCACAGCAGCAATTATGTTTGATTTTAAAGATCTGGTTTATCCAATACTGTGTTGAAAAATAATGCTCCTAAAGCAAATCTCTTTATATTTAATTTAAATAATCATACTTGCTAATTATGTAATATTTAAATATATTACATGATACATGTATATAGTACATAACCACATACATGTATTATATAACCACATATGTAATATATGACCATATATAATGCTTTAGCTCCTTTATGAGACTGACGCGCTGCCTTCTGCGCTTAGGAGGCAGGTGCTTTAGCTCCTTTATAAGTCGCTTTTAATCATTATGTACTAATAGACTTAATTTATGATTTTTATAAAGAAGATTTTATTTATTTATTCGACAGAGAGATCACAGTAGGCAGAGAGGCAGGCAGAGAGACAGGGGGAGGCAGGCTCCCTGCTGAGCAGAGAGCCCGATGTGGGGCTCGATCCCAGGACCCTGGGATCATGGCCTGAGCCAAAGGCAGAGGCTTTAACCCACCCAGGCGTCCCTAAAAAGTTTTTATTTTGGTGTAGTCCCAATAGTTTATTTTTGCTTTCGTATCCCTTGCCTTAGGAGACCTATGTAGAAAAATGTTGCTGTGGCCAATGTCAAACAGGTTACTGTCTATGTTCTTCTCTAGGATTTTTATGGTTTCAGGTCTCATCTTTAGGTCTTTAATCCATTTTGAATTTATTTTCATGTATGGTATAAGAAAGTGGTCCAGTTTCTTTCTTTTGCATGTTGCTTTCCAGTTTAATGAAAAGAAATGTTAGATGTATTGTATTATACTTGCCAGATTTCAAATGTTAACCAAAAATTAAGTGTGAGTAAATGGATAAACTTTTGTCTTTTCAAACTTTTTTTTTTTGGATAGAGGGACTTCTAGAGTTAGAAGGTTTACTTTTGTATTAACCCACTGAGCCACCCAGGTGCCCCAGTTTATGATTCTTTTTATCTGACTTCTTTTGTTTAAGATGTGGTCAGATTTTCTAAGGTACCTTTTGACCTTAGAATCCTGGTTTCTATGAAGAAAAGTGAAGTATAAAACATCATCCAGTAAATCAGATGTAGAGCTAAGAATTAAAACTCTTGTCTTCTAGTTTCTCATTGAAAGTTGGATTGCCATATGTGTTTGGATAGTTACAGTTTCTTACTTTGGGGATTTTCGAGGCTGCATGGGTCGATTCTCAGTGGCCATGTCCAAGAATGGGTCAAGAGAGCTTCCTAAAATTGCTATATTACTATTGAAATCCTCACAGGATGAGGAAATTCACAGCTCTTTGCCGGGATCTTTGCATTTGTTTAGTGGGGAAATTTGGATACACTGAAAGGGGTCTAGAAGGAATTTAAACAAAATAAGAAAACCATCTTACAAAATGTTGCTGATTTCCCAGTGAGTGTATGTTAAAGTAAACTATAAATATTCTTTATACCGGATGTTATTTTCTCTTCTAATATTGAGGTAGTGTTTATATTATTGGGTAATAAAATTCAACATAAAATTAAAATTATTTCCTAATGAGTTCATAACATCAGTAATTACAAAACTAGTGTTTCTTAAGTGGGACACCTTCCTTCTCTCACCATCCCCTTCCCTTTGACATTTAATAATTTCTGATTAGTGCAGCTGTGGGGGTGAGAGAAGGCTACCGGGATCCAGTGCTAGAAGGCAGGGATGCTGTTGTACGTCTTACAGTGCACAGGGGAGCCCCAGCCACAACGATGTATCTGATCTAAATGTCCATATTGCAGATGGTGAAAAGCCCAGGTCTGAAAGAATATTTGAGTCATGGCATTGGACTTCCTAAGGGGGCATATTTACTCTCTTTATAAGCAACATTTATTTTATCCATATTCAGTCTCAAGCAGCGGAACAAAAGGTAAAAGCAACTTCGGGGGTACCATAAGTTACACAGTTTCAAAATTACAATGTTTCTATTTTTATGGGTCAGATTTATGAATTGGCTGGCAGGAAGTTACAAGGCCTGAGTAAATGCTGTGCCGTTATAGAATTCCTTAATAAAAACGTGTACTTCAGATTTCTGTTGAATATATTTTGTTTCTTTTCTAACTTTCATTGTGTTACATTTTAGAATTTGAGAAAAGGGAAAAAAATTAGCCCTGGATTTAGTTTACTTACACATGTGCAGAAACACATACCTTATAGAAAGTCTGAGATGGGAAAAGGGTGGTTGATAAAATGAGCAAGTGCCGACGGGGAAGGACGAATGACGGCAGCTTGGTTGGTGACGTGGAGGTGTTCCTGTCACTGGCTTCCTCCTGCCCCAAATATGCAAATTGTTAGCCGATTGGGTTTATTTTATCTTCTCTGTTGTTCTTTTGTCCACCCCCCCCCCCCGAATTTTTCAAGTTTTCTGCCTTTCGAATTGCAGGCTCCTTTGTAGATATCTTCTCTAGTAACATACATGTTAGATATGTTATAGTAGTGTTTTTCTTTAAGACAGTATATCTCTGGGCAATCATATGAAGGAGAACCAGAAGTAAAGGGTTTTTAGCTTTGAATCAAATAGCTCGTGGTTGCTGGGAAGGGCTGTCAGACACTTCAAGGTTGCACCTAGTAGTTAGAGATGTTAAATGCCCTCCCTGGGATCCCGGGGGAGAGGCAGGTCATGTCTGTATGTAATTGGTGTGCAGCCTTACAGTTTTAAACAGACAGCATAGTTCATTCTTGCCATTTTTCCTGAGAAATTTTATTTTAATTGTGTAGCTCAGTCTTCCTTCAGTTCCCATCATCAGTATTTTTTTTTAACAAATCTACCATTTCCATTCTACCTTTTTTTTTTTTTAAAGATTTTATTTATTTATTTATTTGGCCCAGATTGAGAGAGAGCACACACAACCACACAGGCAGGGGGAGAGGGAAACCGCAGCACCCGCCCCCACGGGAAGGGAGCCCGATGTGGAGTTCCATCCCAGGATCCTGGAATCATGACCTGAGGCAAGGCAGACATTGAGCCACCCAAGTGCCCCTTCCATTCCACTTTAATGATAGTTCATAGAATCTAATACATGAACCTCAGTGGTTCTTCAGAGTCAAACAAAAATCAGATTAGAACATCCACTATTAAAAGTAAGTTTAATAGAATGGCAAAATAGTATTACTACTAATTAAAATTATTTAATATAGCTCTTAACATAAAAGACTTAAAAAGTACTGAAACGCTTGGTGTGCATTATCTCATTGAAACCTTAAAACAATTCTGTGAAGTAGGAAGTTATCTGCACTTTACAGATAAGAAAACTGAAACCCTAAGGAGGTTATACACCAAACAAATATGTGTTGAGTGTAACCCAGGAAGTATATTTTACTGAGCCCATGTTCTAGACAGTATTCTATTCCTACTTACACTTCTGTGCAATTATAAAAATGTACAGAAAAAAGCAGAGATGTGGACACAGAGTGCTTTTAAAAAGGTTAAAGATCAGGTAGTTTGAATTCTTGGAGACGGTATTGGAAAGAAATGAAAGGGGATATGTAACAGCATTGCCAATAGAAATGTTGACTTAGCTTGGGATTTGGATGATACATAAAATTTAATTATGACACCTGAAGACATCATTCGGGGAATCTGGAAAAGTCCTAGCTAGAGGTGAATATACTTGGAAATTGAAAGATAACATTTTGTCGAGCCTGTGCATTTGGCAGCCAACCAGTAATGTCCTCACTGCATCCCCACGATCCAGAGTATTGAGGGAAAAAGGGGCAGGATGTGCATGGCCACTTTGTGACCCGTCTGACATGGCTGTCCAGACAATGCCAACTATTGCAGCTTCGTCATCGTCAGTAGAACCTTTTAATAACAATCACTTTTGTTACATTTTCAACCACACGACAAACATTATGTAGTGCTTTTACAGGCTTTAACAATCCTTCTTGGATGAAATAACCTGTAAAAATCATCTTTTACTACCTTTACTTTTTTGAAACATGCATTAAAAACCGATATCGTGCTTAGGGTTTTCAAAGAATATAATATGATATTTGGTATAGAATCTTAATATAAACCTAGTTTACTTGTTTGCAGCTTACAATGCCTTTCTGGCTACGGAGGAGAACCTTAAGGTCGAGCTTTTGTCTTTTGTTTTCATCAGAATAGTTGAAATTAAAAAAAAAAATTAACTTGGATTTTTAATTCTCCTCCAAGTTCTTTTACTTATTCCCAACTCCTCAGTGCTATTTCTGCAGGCTGTGCAGGAGACAAACTCTCAACAAGCCCATGTTGTAGTAAGATAATCCATTTGGATTTGATAAGGAACCGTTTAACATCATTGTAGACCAGGAAAGGTAGAAATATAGGTCAATAGTCATTTCCTTTGTTTCCTACAGAAAATAAATGACTTAATATTTGATAGTCATCTTAATTTTCTCTAGGCACAGAAGACCCGTGTTGTCATTTCATTACATAAGCCATTCAGTGCTCTGAATGTGTTTTCATTATTATTCACATGATTTTCATAAAGGGTAAATGACTGATGAGTATGTTCACGTACAGTCCTTTTAAACTTGTACTTTGGCATATATCTGTTCCTCCCTCCCTCCCTTCCGTCTTCCCTCCTCCTCCTTCTTTTTTTTTTTTTGTAAGTTTCAATTATTGCAGAAGTCTGTAAAACATTACAAATCCTGCAGAGACAGTGTTAGTAAAAGCAGAGTCAGTTCTTGTCTTGAATACATAGCTAATAAAATGACTTATGTATGTTTGCTTTATTTCAACCAAACCTGTGTTTCCAAGTTTGGATACATTTGACTTTATGTATCTCTCAGAAGATTTGAACACACTCTGCTTAAGGAAAATCTACCTCTGTGTGTCACACATCTTGTGTATACAAAAATACATTGGAATTAATGATATACCCAAATATTCATGTAATCCAGAGTAGAGTAGTTCCTTTTTTTTTTTTTTTTAAAGATTTTATTTATTTATTTGAGAGAGAGAACATGAGTGGGGTGAGGGTCAGAGGGAGAAGCAGACTCCCTGCTAAGCAGGGAGCCTGATCCAGGACTCGATCCTGAGACTCCAGGATCATGACCTGAGCTGAAGGCAGTCCCTTAAGTAACTGAGCCACCCAGATGTCCTAGAGTAGGTCCTTTAAGAGATATTGGATGACTCGGGGTGCCTGGGTGGCTCAGTGGGTTAAGGCCTTTGCCTTCGGCTTGGGTCATGATCCCAGGGTCCTGGGATTGAGCCCCGATCCGGCTCTCTGCTCGGCAGGGAGCCTGCTTCCCTTCCTCTCTCTCTGCCTGCCTCTCTGCCTACTTGTGCTCTCTCTCTGTCAAATAAATGGATGAAATCTTAAAAAAAAAAAAAAAAAGAGATGTTGGAGGACTATATGACATGGTGGCTTTTCCTATTATGTTTCCTGCCTCAACCTTTGTGGACAGTCTGGAAAGATTAGTGCCATCCTCGACACTCCCTCTGGCTATGTTTTATCACCATTCTTCCTCCTCCTTGTCAGCCATCAAAAGCTGTTCATTCTGCCTTTGAACTTTTCTTCCTCCTCTTTCTTCCTGCTGCCATGGTGTTAGGTCTAGCTTACCACCTCTCCCCTAGGCTACTGGGCTGACCTATGAACTGGCCCTTCCTTCTGCATCCAAACCTGTATGTTCGTGGAACATCTTCCAAATTAATTCTAGTGCTGTCTTACTAAACACAAAGCTTAAACATACTTTGTTTTTGCAAAATAGACCTTCACAACTTCCAGTCACATACTGTGTGACGCCCAAACACATTTCTTTCCTAGGTCCCTTCAGCTCTTGAGGTAGGGAGCTTTTCTACCTTGTTCACTTGTGCTCCTAGCAGGTAGCATATAGCAGCACTATAGAAAAGTTTTTTTAATGAAGTGCTGTAACCCATAAGGCCCTTTGCAACCTGACCTGATCTCTTCTCCAGTGTCTCCTCCAATAAGCAGTTGCTCCAGCCACACCACAGCCTCTACCATTCTCCATAAATGTGGGGTATTTTGTAGCCCTAATAAGACTGTGCTTATGCTCTCCTTCTCATCTGTCAACAATCAGTAGCACCTGGGTCGGTTAGACCCAGGAGAACGAATTGGCCTTATGTCTGCCTGCATTTATTATTCTCATTAGCCCCACAAATATTTACAGAGATATTACTATCTGTTAGATACAGTTACAAGTCTGGAGGTAAGGATACTGTTAGGAACAAGAAGACAAGGTCATGTCCTTCCTGGAACTTAGATTCTAGTATAATGGCAAATAAAGGATTTGTCAGGTAGTGATGAATATGAAGATGGAATAGAATACACAGAGGCCCAGCGGAGAGGACATTTTTGACGTGGCTGAAATATAGCCTGAGCAGAATGGTATGAAATGGGGTTGGGTAGCTGGTTCGGGGCACCTGGGACACGTGGTTGGTGGTACCCTGTAGGGCAGGGAAAGGACTTTAGACGACCTTTGCACTGTTTGCCTTCAGTGTATCTCTAATCAGCCTGCCTTTTTCCTTGCTGCTCCTGCCCAGCCCTGGTTCCAGCCTTTTGTCAGATCTCAGAGGCCTGAAAACGCGAGCCACAGTAGCTTGGGCGGCTCTAGGCCCATAGGGTTTGCAGCCAGAGTCTGAATACCCAGCGCTTGAGGCTCTCGATCCCTGAAACCAGTGGAAGGTAGACTTAGCCCCAGAGTTAGACTGTCTGCCATTTTCATAATCTCGGGCGGATGACTTCATCTCTCTGCACCTGAATTTCTTGTCTAAAATGAACATAGTAAAAAAAAAAGGGGGAGGGGGAATAACTGGCTAGAATGAAACTCTATGAAACTTTCTCCCTTTTGTTCACTGGTAATACCCTAAGTGCCTAAACAGTGCCTGATACTCAGTAAGTATTTTTTGGAATGAATCAGTAAATGTACAAATGAATGATTTGATGAATGTAAAACACTCAGTACATATACACTCAGCAAATGGTAGCTATTGTTATTATGGTTGTTAATATTATTATTTTTAAAATTGTGATCCCTGTGATCATGCTGTGGTTGTGTTGCAAGTGTAATTTTCCACGTGTGGAGCCTGTCTGCTCTGTTGTCCATTGTGCCCAGGCTCATGGTGCCTGGCTTCTGTGTGCATGGGTGCGCCTGGGGAAGGAGACTTGGGCTGGGCACGTGCTTTCTAATTCCTGTCTGCTCTGTTACCTAGCTCTGGGCTCTGCTGGGGCTAAATCCTCAGAATTAGATTCCACTAGCCCTGTAGAGAGTCTTTTCTGGAGTCCTTTTCCAGGACCTAACTCACTTTTCTCTGGTCTTTATTTACCAAGATAAACTTCACGTGTAACGTTATGTTAGTTTCAGGTGTATAACACTAATGATTCGATATTCGTATATATTGTGAAATGATCACAGTGGGTCTAGTTAGCCTCCAGCACATTATATAGGAAATGGTTTTCCTAATACCCATTCTTTTAGCAGTCTTTGAATACACGATACAGTTAGTACTAACTATAGTTACCATGCTGTGTGTTATATCCCTGTGACTTACTTGTTTTGTAAGTAAAGTCTGTACCTTTTGACCACCTTCCCTGCTATGTGTGGATATATACCCCACCTCTGGCAACCACCAGTCTGTTCTCTGTATCTATGAGCTCCCTGGTGCTTTTAGTTAGTTAGTTTGTTTGTTTTTTACGATTACACGTGTAAGCAAGATCGTTTAAATTTTTTTTTTTTTTTTTTTTCTGACTGACTTCATTTAGCATGATATCCTCAAGGTTGATCCATGGTGTTACAAGCGGCAGGATTTCCTTCCTTTTTATGGCTGAATAATTCTTTTATCTTTACATGATGTCTTGTAAACTTGTTGCTTGTTGGCTCATCCTTGCGACCCCACACATGCTCCTACATGTTAGATCTCTCCCTGCAATGTTAATACCTGCCTGGCTGAGCCGAGGTTTTGTCCTCCCTCTGTAGGGTGTGGTCTTTGGTAGGCGAATGCTTTTCTTGCCATGACAGTGTCCTGTTTTGTTGTTGTTGTTGTTGTTATTGTTTTTTGGTTTTTGTTTGTTTTTTACATGGTTCCTGTTCTTCTGTCTTTGGCTTGCCCCTGATATTGGCCACAGTGCCTTGTGATTCACAGATGTGGCGTGGATGGAAAGAGGTGACTTTGGCACAGCAGAGACCCTCACTCCCTGTTTATGGAGAGATCTGGTTAACGGACAACCCCCAAGTGTGTGCAGTTCTTCAGAACAGGAATGATAAAACTAACTTTCTGTTACACTTTGTATTAATGCGGGGGTGGAGAGTGTTACTTGGACTCTGAGATGACATTTCTAAAATTTCAGTGTGAACTGCATTGTTGTAATTAAGCACTTGCCAACAGAGGAAACAATGATCCTTGCTATCGGGAAAATAGAAGTCCCCATGTGACGAGTACAGTTTTACCAGTCCTTATGACAGACCTAATTCCATGGTTCAGTGGGAGGAATTTGTGGAAGAGTTTTGTCTTTTTAAGACTGTAGACAGATAGTTCAAAATAATGTATTTATGGCTCATTACAACCACTGGAGGGGGTTTAAGTCGAGAGTTCCAGCAGGCCTAGCTGAGTTCTTAGTTGTACTGATACGGTCATCAGTGTGACATCCTCTCTTTCGTGCTGCAAAACAATGAAAGATGAAAGTCTGGGACGAAATGGCAAAGTATGTTTGAACTGATATTTATTTTGTACTATGAGAGGTGCTTTGATTAAGCATACTCCTTGCACCAGATTGATTGATCATTGTGAGGATATGTGAGCTTAGGAAAATACGCTCTTACACTTAATCTAAGAAATTATAAATTAAATGTGATGCCCAGGTGTATCTCCTTGAGTATCAAACATAGAGGGTAAAGTTCTTGTATCATCCAAGTGCATGAAACTGTTGTGTAAATATTGAATGAGCCACCAAGGGTATA
The DNA here is from genome assembly GCF_964662115.1 of Mustela nivalis. Classification (NCBI taxonomy): domain Eukaryota; kingdom Metazoa; phylum Chordata; class Mammalia; order Carnivora; family Mustelidae; genus Mustela; species Mustela nivalis. Next base: position 56,388,786 of record NC_139034.1, on the reverse strand, counting down.
TGAATATTTTCAAAACACTGGATAGCAGATGAGTTTACCATAGATTTTTCTGGGTGTTGAAATCAGGATGGGTTGACTTGCTAAATTAATGATGAGGTATTTCTAGGATAGGATGCATAATCTCATCAAGGCAAGAAAATATGTTGAAACTTTAATTTAAAGGAAAAAAAGGAAATAGCTTTGAAACCATGGGCTTATTTGACCTCTTACTGATATTCCCCAAAATGTTGATACTCACCAGTGACCAGAATTTGCACATTTAATTCACTGACTAAATTAGCTTAGTCCTGAGAGGAGCTGTTAATGGAGATTCCAGAGTTCCTGAGAGAGGGAGAGAGGGGAGAGAGAGAGATGGGGAGGGGTGAGTGGGGCAGGGAGGAGGGGAGGGGAGTAAAGGAGGAAGAATGGTGGATGGGGAGAGAGAGGATTGGTTTGGAACAGAGCTGTACTCCCTTGGTAATGTTGAGACCTTAGACAGTTTAACCTTCTTATATCTCAGATGTCTCATCTTCAGAGAATGTAGCATTGACTTCTTGGGTTACTGTAAGGACTAAATGAGTATCCCTTAGCACAAGGTCTAGTCCTTAATAGATATGCACATATGATGTAATTGTGTTTTTTATTAAGATAACAATAAAATGCCTTTTTTTATTCTGCGGTGTGATTTGTTATATAATGATAGATATTCGAACCTGTTGGCTCCGCCTGATTCTAGTCTTTTAGGTTTGTTGGTCCTTACCTGTATAAAACAAGATGAATTTCACTCTTTTGTGTTTCAGCACATGTTTGGGGGCTATGATAAAACAGTTATGTTTTCTCCAAAGAACTGGGTGACTCACAGTCAGGAAGAGGGTGAAGAAAAGGCTTGCATTTTGGGAATAGGAGGACAGATTCTAGTAGTTGCCATGGGGAAGTTCCACCCCATTCTGTTTTTATGAGATGATCATTGAACATCGGTCTCTATATTTCCTGGCCATTCCATTTAAAATATTTTGAGATGTTAGGATTATTGATTGAAGGTTATGCTTGTCCTGGTTTTGACTAAGAGAGCTACCATCAGTTAGACTTCTGTGTTGCCAAATCTTATTCGGCAAAAAGGAAAGTCCAGAGTATTGTTCTCATTCAGTGTACATGTGGTTGGTCAACGACCATCTAATAAGCTAATGGTTACCTTTTGCTTTAATTAATAAAGTGTATTCATACGAAGCACGCAGTGTGAGTATATACACGTGTGTGCACATGTGTATATGAATGTATACATACACAAATGTAAATTATACAAGGTTGTATAATATCAAAATGTTCATCACAACCAAATATACAAAGAATACGATGTTCCTTAAATTGATGACTGTGTAATTTTATTTACCTCTTGGGAATCAGTTGAGCTATTGATTCCACAGCAAATGTGGTTTGATTAAGATCATGGCAAGATATGCTTGACAGCAATTGCGAATTATTAAAGGTTATTACATATTTAAAGTTTACAGTCAACTGAGATTGTATGTATCTGATTTTAGCTTAGGGAGATAAATCAATCGATATTTTATCCCAGGAACTATGTCCTCAAAGCTATACAATTACCATGTGCTCCATAAAACCATACCCTTTCCTGAATGGTCCGGAATATGGTGTGATGCTCAGTGCTTATGTTTATACTAAGCAGGGTTGGAATCATGAATGTAGAGATGAATATGCTTTATATAAATTTATAATATCGCTTTCAGACGTATATATAAATTGAATCTGCACTAGTTGAGTTTAATAGTTAAGGATTGGTTTCTTCGCTGTGAACACTATTATTCATGGTGTTATTATAGTTGGGGCTGTGGCTGATCCTGGAATATCATGGAAAGAGAAATATTTTGAGGGAAAACTTAATTTCTTTAAAAAAAACTCTCAAGAGGTGTTTTATTTTTCCACTTTTATAGGAAACTAACATCTACATCCTATCTTTAACACACATAGGCTTAGTCAAGAGTAACAATAAAAAACATCATGAAAATACAGTGATATTTAAATGTGCTAAATGGAACATGGGCCGAGTCAGGTTTTCATGATTTATCAGTTTTTAACTTCAAAGACTCTGGTTAGCTTGCATTTTTTAAACTAATGAGTTTATCACAGCCTGTGAGGAGAATGGTTAAAGTCTATCAGCTGTAAATTGGTACAGAGCACTGAAAGGGACATTAGCCTCTAATCAGATTCCAACAGTTCATTAAACCTGTCTTTCCAGAACCTCGCTTTGTCTTTTCCCTGTCTTTGCAAGGCATCTTCCCCCTTTCCTCTGGGCAAGACCTCCTCCAGGGTAGGAAGCAGTATCAACTCATTCTTCATTGTCTACCAACCAAACAGCCTGCGGGATGCTTTGTTAGGGGAGATTTCTGGCTGCTGTGAAGGGCAGGGGCGTGGAGGGCTGGAGGGCTGCAGGAAGGCTTGCTTAAAACTGGGTGGTTGCAAGCCAAGCTGGCCGCTTCCAACCACGGAAGCAAGTGACACGTTAGGATTTGAGATCCATGCCTGATGTGTAAACAACCCACCAGCTTCCATGAAAGGATTTAAAGCTTTGAACAAATTAACTGAGCTTGCCAGGGAGACCACAGTTCTTTCTGCTTGAAGCTATTAGGATGCAAAATGCCTAAAAAATATGGACAACTCAAAAGCACAAATTTAAAAAAATGCATCCTGCCAGTTTTAATACTGTTGCACATTTCTAAGAAAAGAACCTGACAGTAGTTTTTCTTCTTTTTATTACCTAATAGACTAGGTAGCATGGAATTTTTAAATGCTCATTAGTTAGCTCTGGAGTAAATTTGCCTTTTCTTCTTATTGATGTCTCAGAACAAATATGTGTGAAAAGAGGTTCTATAAATTTTATTTCTTATTTTTCTTGAAAAAGATTGGCAAGAAATAGAGATAATTAGAGCTTTACTATACTGCACTCTGTTGGTATTATTTGGTAATAAAAACATTTATGATTTATCAAAGTGGGAGTTGTTTTTATTTAACTACTTGACAGAAAAGGAACCATGTGAGAGGCAAAAACCTGAAGGTATAGAAATGATATTAATCTTTGTCATCAAAGGCATGCAAAATATTTAGAAACAGATCTCTTTTTCTTTTGAGGAGACCACTTTAGAGTCCTGTGCTTACGTTCTATGATTGAGCAAAGAAACCATTCTAAAAACTCAAACTTAGTCATTTCAGTTTCTGAGTTTGGTCAGTAGGGGAAGGGAAGGTTGACATTCTAAACGTGTTTTAAAACAGGATTTTGGCTTGAAGCAAGCAATCATAAGTGTCTTTTGAACTCTCTTCATAGGTTATTGACTTTAGAAAATCCCCAAAGCAGTGAAAATTAATAGAGAATAACCTCGATTTAATCTTTTCGTAAATATTGTTTGAAATTCTACTGAGTCACTATAGAAATAAGTAGAAGTTCTCCTTTCAAGAAATGGTAAATTCAGCCAAACAAATACCAAAATAGAAAACAAATTGTTATTTATTTTTTGGTTGTGACTTGAGCTTAAAAATTTATATGAGTTGTTTTTGAAATAAATGTTTGAGGTCAATACATAGAAATTTTCCTTTGATCTGAAGTGCCATACTAAAATTCAGTGTCTAGAATTATATTATCTTGTTTTTAAAAATTATTTAGATTTTGACAATAATGTGAGGATATGGTCATTTTTTATCTATTTTCTCCTTTGTGGATTTCTGCACACATGCAACCTCTGGAGCTAAGGAAGAGAGAAACATCCTTCTCTTTCTTTCCACCGCTGTAAAAGTGTGATGAATCTTTCCAACCCCATATAAATTAATGTTAAGGTTTCTTTACTCCAGTTTATTATCGTCTGACCTCTAACCCAGAGGTCAGAGAATCAGACTGATTAATTCAACTTCGTGGTCATTATTTCAAATGATAGTTCAGAATGGGGGGATAATTGGTTATGCTGATAGTCTCATTTAATTATACTTCATTGTTAAAAAAATTAGGTTAGCAATACTAAATGTACTACCATGAAGGAAGAGTCTACCAGATGTCCTCATTTGAATGCTTTATGGCTGACTTTCTCTCTCTCTCTCTCTTCTTCCTCTCAGAATATCAACACCTTTGAGAACAGAATGTTAATGCTTGATGGGATGCCGTCAGTCAGAGTCAAAACCGAGCTTTTGGAATCTGAACAAGGGGTAAGTTTCAAACAGTGCCCCACCTTCTTCTCTACGTGAGCGCGGCAAGTCGTTTCCAGAGCATCCTGACGTTTGCTGACTTTCACTTGCCTGTGCCGTTTCTCTCGACCCACGATCATCTGCGGCTGGTGGATTCTTGCCCATTTGTAGCCTCAGCCATGTCGAACTTGGAAAAGACAACTTCCTGAAACTAGGAAGGCACAGTGACCTTATAAGAACCATATGGTTTTATTTAAGTTAGTGAAGGTTTTTGAAAAGCTAATAAAAATCCAAAGCAAAGAGGAATTATTAAAAAAAATAAGATAGGAATATAACCTCCATGCCAAAATGGCTTCTTTCTTAGGAAGTTACAGGGTACAGGTATGGGAATGTTCCTCTTTGCCGGGTTGGTTTCACTTTTGACATTTGTATTTACCCTTTTGTGTACCACGAGGACTAGACGACAGTGGACGAAATTCGGGTCGGTGAGTTTGAAGTGCGAGTAAAGCAAAAGAAGGCTTAGCTAACAAGACATAGCAAAATTGACACATGAACATTGAAATATGAAGACTTAAGATTGGGTTGAAAATTGAAAATACGAAGACTTAAGAGCATAGCTGGATTTCTTTTTTAAAAGGACATGGGGGATTTTGTAATTGTTAACATCTGTAGCTTTCGTAGTTGAAATTGTAATAAGGGCCGTGTGACTGCGTGCGGCCTTGGCTGACCACGTTTCGTATTTATGTGCGAAAGCACTGCTCGTGTGCCCGGGGGCCCGCTGCCTCCCTGTGTTACTAACCCCCCACCATTGAGGCACTCCAGGTGACCGGAACTAGGATGGATTAAGTAAATATTTCATCTTAATCTTATTAACTAATCTCTTAACCACAAACAGCACAGCACTGGCCGTGTTTTATAAGTGAGCAACCAGAAGACATTTTAAATGTCGATTAAATTTCACTTGTAAAAATCTGTGTGCGTGAGTTGGTGTGGGACCCCGATCGAGGGGTTCAAGGGGTTGGGATGCTGCTGGATTAGAGGGACTTCATTGTGAGGAACCGAGGGCATGAATCCTGCTGGTAGCATGTAGAGGGTTTCTGCGGTAACTTGCCCAGGCCCGAGCAATCCGGGGCAGGGCGAATGGTGTCACAGTATAAAGTTCTTTTATTCACGTGCAGCCTGTGTCTGAAACGGTTTGTAGTCAGTGTTGATTGTTGTCGCTCCGCAGTGAACTCTGTGGAGTATGTCAGCCGCTGACACGCCTTCCCCGCTCTGGGCGGGATGTGTCCGCAGACCCACTTAGGGTCAACCTCACACTTAGGCTGCGGAGCATCACCATAGAAGAAACCGGTTGGCGGCGAATGATACCATTTGTTCCATGTAGACAGTGCCGCAGGAAGACGTCTTGTCTCCGCCTGGATTTTCTAGCCTGACTCAATCAAGTTAAACTCTACGTCTTCCAGACCAAGTAGTTTTTCCCTTTGCTGTTGGACCTAACATGGGAAGGATTTGTTTGATTTCTTGGGAATTTCCGTTTTCCTATTCCAAGTGCATGAGCATCAGTTTCTGCAGGTAAATTTCTACACACCCCGTGTTTAAGTTGAACACACCACACAGACCACAGTGTCCCATTCACAGAGGATAATAGCCTTTTTCCACTGCTGATGGAAAAACGATAAAGTGGTATATCCCACATGGTTGCTTTTATGTCACGAGATGTTCTTCAACTCGAGTAGCAGTAAATCTACTCGAGTCGCGCGTGTTGGAGGAAAGCAGGGAAGCACAGAAGCCAGAAGGTCCTACTTGTGCTGCTGCTCAGAGCAACGAGGGTCCTCATTGCCGCCAGCTCTGGGAACCTTTGGTGATGTCAGGATACTTCCCCTTTACTGTCCGTTTTCAGTTGTAAGGTAAGGTTTGCATGAAAGATTTCGATGCACAAAAAACAAAAGCCAGGATTCCTAGGGGTTTTCCATTGTGAATACGAACCTCATGCTACTTGCTTTATAGAAAGTATTTACTGCCCTCAAATAAGGACAGGAAAAATGGTAGGTTCGTAGGTTTTACTTAACTCTTAGTCATGAAAATCAGTTTTCCTCCTTGTGAATGGAGCTGCTGTTAATATTTTAACCCGCATTTAGATTGTGTATGTTGAAGGGAAGTAGAAACTTGATTTTATTCTTTTCCTTACCTTTGTATGAACTTCTTAAATATATGGCAGACATAATTTTGTTCTCTTTTACAGTAAAGCTTTAAGAGAAGCAGCCCAGTGTTTAATGGAATGTATTATGACCTCATTATTTATGGAATATAGTAATTTGTATTTAATCATTTATAATATTTCAGTCCAATTTTTCTTTAAAATTAGGGATTAAAATCTAGACTTTTAGTGAACTTCACTTTTGTTCATTTTATTAGAGTTTTTAATTGGGGTATAATGGGGTTGGGTGATACATAGTATCATTTCAGAATCAGAACTATTTTAGATAAGGAATAACAGAATTCTAAAGATTTCCTTATTTCAGTCTTCTAGGACTCTCCTCAGTTCCTGTTAGAAGCTGGTTGAAGTTTGACTATTTTTATAAGAAAGTGTGAACATTGCTGAACTTGATCAAATATGTGATTATGGGCTTTTGAAAAAGATGTGATATTAGTAACAATAAACACAAAGTCATAGAAATGAATCAGTGCATCACAGCAATGAATGAGAAAGCCTCAGCTTGATGTCAAGGATTAGATTCTGAAATCACTCTGAAGACTTAATTTCACGAGTGTGTTTTTAAGATATAGACATTAAACATTCAGTCTTTAGGGGAAGAAAAGTTTCAAGTGCTTTTCAGGCTCCAGGTGGCATTGTAAAGATGCACTACATAATACAGCCCCCCTGTTTCAGTGCGCCACGCACACATATGTCCATTCTCCTCTGCTGGTTATAAATAGTCCCTGTCAGCTGGTCTGTACATATCTCCCCACCCTTCCAAGGAATTCCAGACCTGATGACCACATTTCAGAGCTGGAAGAAAGACTGTGGAATGGGTTTAGGTTAGCTACTCTGCTTTCTGTCTTCTCTGAAAAGTTCTGGTTGCCTGGCCTCATTCTCTTAATAGTTTAATGGTGTGTGAAGGGAATAGTCACAGCTCTTCAATCAGATTGTAAGCTCTTGGAGGGCAAGAACTGTTCCTTGTATTTTTCTTGCAGGTCCCAGTCCCCGGCAAGTGGTCAGGAAATACATGCTTTACTTGTCTGGGTATTATAACTGGCATGGCGAAAAAATACGGAACCAGTGCGTCATTCCTCATTATAAACCTGCTCTGTCGACTTCATAGGGTGGTTGTGAACAAAACAATAAAACTTGGAAATGCTGGAAGCACACATTCTCATTGATGGTATAGTGTTCAGCTTGTAGCCCTGTGAACGGAATAGGTACAGTAACGTATCCACACCGACTCTGTGCCCCTCCCCGCCTTCTGTTTGGAATTCTGTCACTCCCGCATCCTTAGTTTTATGATATCTAAGTAGATTATTATTGTAGTCTCTTGAAACGGGACTTTGGTTTTCTTCGGGCTTGTCGGTAATACAGCACATGCTGCTAAGCAGTCCATGGGAAGGGCATGTGCTCTTGTGATACACTTCAGGGGCACAGCAAGGAGTGCTTGAATGACTTTGACTGTGACCTTTGGTGCTTGTGTCCTGCTGTTACAAGAGCTTCCCAAATGCTGTCGGCCTTTGGATGTTCTAACATGTTATTAAGCAAAGGACGAAAGCAGGAAGAAGAGGACTGGAACGATTCTACCCAGAGATAAGGCAGGAGCAGAGAAAGGGTACTGCCTCAAAGATGTAAAATATGATTTTTGTTCCTGGCCTTGGAGCTCCCTGGCTTGAATGGCCTTGGGAAGTGACTGCATAACTCCAGGCCTCTATGTCCTCGTCTGTACAGTGGGGGTGTTAAAGGCTGGCCCAGGTTCCGGCCAACATTCTTCAAGTCTGGTAATGGGCCAGGAGTGAGAAAAAGCATTTCTCCTTGGGACTTTAACAATCCTACCATGAGGAAGCTACCTGTGTGTGCAGGTAGAAATGCCTAGACTTGAAAGGGGGGCAGACCCAAGTTCAGATGTTCCCCGTGCCATGGGCCAGCTGTGTGGGACCCATTGGTCTCTGTCCACCTATTTCTCTTCTTTTGGGAAGTGAAGTGAACCGTCTAGCCTCCGAAGAGCCTGCCTCCCTGCTTGAAGAAGAGCAGGAATAAAAAGGACCCCATTGCTTCCGTTTCGATGGATGCAATTCTCATATCATATTTAGTAGAGGTTAAACAACTGGACTAATTTAGAATTCTATTTTTTTTTTAATTTTTTTTTTTAAAAAGATTTTATTTATTTATTTGACAGATAGATCACAAGTAGGCAGAGAGAGGAAGGGAAGCAGGCTTTCTGAGAGCCCGATGCGGGGCTTGATCCCAGGACCCTGGGAACATGACCTGAGCCGAAGGCAGAAGCTTTAACCCACTGAGCCACTCAGGCACCCCATAATTTAGAATTTTAAAAGAAGAGTTAAATCAGATCTCTAAGTCTAACCCTTATTTATTTATTTTTTTGAATTTTTATTTAAGCATATCTGGAGAAATATTTCAAATTCTGGTTAGATTTTATCACATAAGAAATGGGATAATGAAGCCAGAAATCAGTGATTCCATGAACACGAAAGTGACACCATATTTTGGTGTGACAGTGGCATTTGGCCACAATTTTTTAGCAAAGGGGTTCTGAGTGTGTATACGTCAGAGAATACTTCTTGATGTGTTTACCGGGGAGACGATGAGGTGTGTGGGATTTGCGGCAGAGTGAAGTGGGGGGACAGAATGCGCGGGGAGGAAGATGACATACGGCGGGCCAGGATTCCGTCATTGTTGAAGCCATGTGACCGGTACCCCGGGGGCTCGTGTAACCGTTCTGCCTGATTTTGTGTATCTTTGGGATCGTTGGAAGTAAAATGTTTAAAAAGGAAAAGAAGCTCTCTAAATAAAAATAGAAAAGTTCATCAGCGCACGGGCATCAGACGGAGTCCTCAGGGAAACTCGCCTCACCCAGCCACCCTCAGTGTCCGCTCTGTCTGTGGGGAAGGAGTGCCAGCTGTGCTCAGGCCTGGGGTTCTCCTCTCCCTTCCGCTGTAGGGCACGTGCGTTTCTGACCTGTGGGCCTGGAGGTGGAGAGTGGTAGCAAGAGTGGAGCAGAGAGAGAGGGAGAAACGTGTTGGGTGTTTTGCCAATTTTAAGGGCTCCAAACAGTCTGTGATTGGGTTGTAGAAGACCTTCGTGTGTTCCACCGGGGGCAAAGCCCAATGTGTCTTTACCGCAGCTGTGGGACCCCGAAGGGTGCAGGTGTGGCAGCAGATGGGTTTAATCGTATCCTCATGGCTTACGAGTAGGAAATGTCAGGCCAGAGATCCCTATGAGCACCCTAATTTTAGAGATAGGACAGCAGAGGGGCGCCTAGGTGGCTCAGTTGGTTAAGCATCTGCCTTTGGCTTGGTCATGATCCCAGGGACCTGGAATTGAGGCCCACATCGGGCTCTGTGCTCAGTGGAGAGCCCGCTCTTCCCTCTCCCTCTGCTGCTCCCCCTTGCTTGTGTTCTCTCTCTCTCTCAAATAAATAAATAAATCTTTAAGAAAACGAGAGTGAGAGGACAGAAGGGAGTAATGACCCTTTTTCTAGATGCAGCTTGCAGTAACTTTTGCAAAGCATTCTGCAGGACATTCATAACAAGGTGGTGAAGGCATTTCTGTATCACAAAAGACAGACTAGCAGCGTTAAGGTAGTATATTGTACCTTCCTGTAGAGTAGAGTTTTGCTTTATGCTTCTCACTATTCCTCATCGTCTCAGCACAAGGAGCTTACAGCTAGGCAGGGCTTGATGAATAGTAATTCAGATGCTATTTATTGTAAGTGAGAGCCAGGGCCAGACTGTAGAATATTGAGGATTTTGAGACAGGTGCTGTTTTGGAAAAGACCCCAATCTTTAGGCTTAATAAAGAAATGGAGACAGGTGCAAGTCTTGTAGCTGAACCGAGACATGTGCTATGGAATGTTTAAGACAGGCAGTTGTATCAAAATTTAGTAGCTTTAGAGAAAAACAACAACAACAACAAACCTTTTTCTTTTTCTCAGAAAACTGTTATGTTTAATCTCACATAAAAGGTTTAATATATATCTGTGTATAAAAGCTTAGCAAGACACTGTTACTGTAATGACTTCATCAGAAGAAAAGAAAAGGCATTGTAAAAATGCCACTTGCATTACCCTTTAACAGAGGCTCATTATTACCTCCCCTACTGCAGAACAGGAGCCGGCGTAGCTAGTAAATTGGTAGAATTATCTTAGACATATGAATTTGCTTATCATTTAATATTCTCCCATGACCCACGGCTTGAGATCTTTTGATCTGTAGTGAAATCTTTGCATATCACTACGTGGCTTCAAAGAAAAACATATGCAGAAGTTGTGTTATTCCTAATCTGAGAAGACCATTTTTTTTTTAAAAAAAAGGGCAGGAAAAAGTATCTGTACTTGCAAAACTCATTTTAAGGAAGAGCTATCCTCCACTAAAGAAGCAGAGTTGGACTGATTTTAATAATGTCAGAATGGCCAATAAATGTATTAATAGAAAGAATTGAAAATCAATGAGCTGTGATAGTAATTACAGATAGTACCCAAGGGAAATATAGCAGGCAGGCAAATCCTTTCCCTTGGGGGCTGCCCTGGGCAAAGCTATGAAGTTGATAATTCTGCCCTCCCTCTTTCCCATTAGCAATGTACTTTCTCCTTCAACTTAATTCTTGTCCATTCACAGCCCAGACGTTCCCAGCCCTCCGTGCATGCGGTGATGGCTCAGGGTACCCACGGACCCACAGACCCACTGATGACCAGTTTTACTGGAGTCTCTTTAATTGAGGAAAATGTAAAGTGCTATTCTTTCTGGGAGTCATTTGCATTTTTATAGGGTCAGTGCTTTCTAAAAAAGAACACTTTAAAGAGTAATTTGGAAATTTGGAGTTAGGGAAAATTAACCTCTCTGCAATATTTCAGTTTATGCATGATTGTGTTTTCCTCCATGTACTGGTCTTCATGGTAGAATTACAAAAACAAAATCTGGACCATGAGGCAAGAGTTGCTCTTTATCTAGATATGTTTTCATGTGCTAATATTTACATGCTGATTCACAGTTTATAACTGTGATTATAGCTTATTTAACCCTTGGAGGACTTTTGCTTTGGACCATGTGGGATTAGTTACCATGGGAACTGACCTCTTACCGTAGACAATTAGAAAGCCAGATAAAATATATGAAATGCTTTTACATATTGAGCAACAGACAGTTAAGGACTATGATCCTTGGGAGTAAGGCAGAAAAGGAGGTGAACCTTACTGGTGTCTTAGCCTTCTGCCTAAGAAC